>NW_027176153.1:23398047-23643047 GCF_023055335.1 Clinocottus analis | reverse complement strand
GATGCAAGCGCTGCAACTCTGCGTGATGATGATGATAGCCGAGGGCAGTCGAGCCCCGAGGAGAGAGAGAGGGAGAGAGAGAGAGAGAGAGAGACGTCCAGGCTGTGCCAACCATTGTCAAATATGTGGTGGTTGGCTAATTTGCAGAGAGCCTGATGTGTGCTTACGAAACCGTTTATGAAATGGATTACACGTGACAATAACATGCAAGATAATAATTAACCCTGATGCCCGAAGCTCACGGACAAAAAGCACTGCTGCAACAGTTATTTTGCAGGAGGCGATACAAACTTGTTGAAGCGTCGGAAATGGAAAAATCACGCTATGTTTAGCAGGAGCTGCTGCACCAGAGCCGTCCATCTCTGCCATACACACCTGCTTCATAGCGTCCTTTGAGTTCAGGGCCTCTGGCAGCGGCGTCTGAGGAGAAACAGGAAGAGAGAGATGTTATCATCATCACCCCCTTCAGCTATTTCTTCACATCCAAAGCCTCTGAAATAAAACAGATGACTTGCTTTGGAAACGGCGTCGCACAGGAACTAGCCCGACTGGACGTCGATGATAATCTCGCTGCAAGTTTCCACCAAATAAACAGATTAAGCAAGCTGGACCGGCCAGATAGAAAGAATCATTATGAAGGTCAACACTAATACATTATTACAGGACCCGCGGCGCGTTAGCGTCGCCTCCAAAGAGGTGTGGGTGGGTGTCAAGAGCGTGTGATGAAGTGGGAGGTAAAGAGTACACTGACATCAGCGAAGGAAAGCACAAAGCCACACGCTGCCACACGTTTTGTTAAATAGAAAAGGTTTCTTTCAACTGTGGACGAGCCTCTTCTTCTGAAAAGGCTTTGGAATATCACAACCATGAGAGTAAACACTCTGCAGCGGCTGCAACATGTGAACACATGGAGGCCTTATTATTCCTGGAGACTTTACTCTCTGCACAAAAGCCGCGTCAGCGCTAATTTTTTATCTATACACATATAAAGTGCCCAAGAGGTGGGCGGAGCTTCGAGGGAACGAGCCCTTACGCAACTTGGAGATGGACCTGCGTGCTGCCATCTGTTATAAACGTCCTCAAGCAGGTGAACCCTTATCAATAGCAACATCATGAGTATCATATACAAACTATAAAAGGCCGAAATATGCCGCTATGTGCCCGGATAGCCAGCGTGGGAAAACCACGGTGCATGCCCAAAGTTGTTGGCTACTAAATGCTATGTCAGCTGTTAGCCCCCTTCTGCTAACTGATTGGCTGTTTGCAAAAACACACACTGCTGTCGTCATCTGATAGCAGCCTCAGGACGTTCCTGGAGAAAGTGACAAGAATAATTTGGATTAACTTCTCGAGCACACATTAACAAAAGTCTGCTTGTGAAAGATAAAGCCATGAATTAAACACCTCGGGGACCACCAGCCGCGGGATGTTGTTATAAACCAAATTAGCATTAGCATTAACATTTGAGTGCCTTATCCAGGAAGAAATGTCCAACTTAAAATCTCACATGAACTGCGAGACAAGATGCTGTTTGTGAATCTTTCCTGTGTGTGTTATTTGACATTATAAGGGATTGTTAGCTAGTCAAGAACAGGCTTTAAAGATCTTAAGCATCTTCCTGACAGGATTAACAACAATGAACACAACATCAGGACGACGTGGAACTGGACCGAGGTTCGCTTGAACACATATTTGCTCAAATTTCTGGTTTTGCATCTGTGCAAAGTCGTTGTGGCCACTGAATATTCATTTCCATGCGGCCTAAGTTGTAAAGTTATTTCCTCTTTGTGGTTCGGTTGTTGAGTTTTTATGATCCCTTTGTAGCTTGTATGTCTACTTGCATCCCAGAGGAAAATGCTTTCAATGAATTTAAGTCTTTAAGGCTTCTTCAAACCAAATTATTCTCCCTCACCAAATGGAAAACTGGTTTCATCGCCACTACATCTCGTGTTTCGAGGACGAATATTTCCTTGACAGATGAAGCTCTGGACTCCCTGCAGCGTCTCCGCATGTGCAGCTTGCACAATGTGAAATATGCAGAGTAATCATCTCGTCATCTGTCGCCTCTCCGGTGGCAGACTGTCAGCTCTTCAACCTCCCGATCGCATCACTGATACACATCTGGTACGTGTCTGCAGGCAGACTCCATGACGTGTTGTTGTTTTTATTGTCTGGTGTGCTGCGCTGCCGGCTTTGTCACGTGATTACAGCCTGAATGACGCCTACATTTGACTGATTATATCATTTATATGTTATATGACCCAATGAAAATGACACATGTTCTTCCAGGACTGTAGTAATAACTTATGACTTATGAATGTGAGGTGTTTTGTTCTTCTTCTCCCTCCATGTCGCAGCCGTGTGAACAATAAGGACGTGGAGACGATGCCCTGGCATCTCCTAATGAGGGCAGCAAGTACAGCTCAGTCACGGCCTCCATGGTATTCGTCTGCTCAGAGAAGGAATCAGCAGATGCCTGAATGAGTTAAACTGGACACCATTTTGGGAAAAATATTACTCTCTGCAACTTTGATTAATATCAAGCCAAATATGTAATGGACAACTACAAAATAGTCTTGTTATTGAGATAGACAACCTGCGTTTGTGCCAGTGTGACACACACGATGTTCACAGGGAACAGATCACGTGTTTAATATCAAGTAAGCATTTATTTTTTAAATAATTATGCTGTTTGACAGTTTGCTGGCAACTTAAACTTCACCCTTTTGGATATAAATGTTGTTATTGGCCGGGCGAGGACATCTCTGTGGAAATACTGAGGAGTAATTCATCATGTATGAGATAACTTGAGTAAACAAACTCACTCACAGGTTGAACTACGAGGGAAACGTGCAGTTTTTTAGACATAAAGTGATTATTAAAATCAGGTTGTCAGGTGTGAAACTCGTCAACCAGATGCAACACAAGTGTGTCAGTTATGTATGATATACTGATAATGTCTATTAGTAATTTAACCGTTGATATTTGGCATGGCGGCAGTTCAGAAGGCAGTCGGTCGAGGTTTACAAATCGCCTTTCAGACGTAATTTTGGTTAAATGTCAAGTAAATTTAGAGCCTCGGCACAGCGACCCGGAGAGAAAACCTCCCCTTTGTGCATTCTTCATACTGTGTAAACTACGCAGGGATGTTGTGGTTAAAGGTGAACAATAAACAATACGCTATTTATAACCCGAGTTTGATGACAAGAAAAATGACATTGTTGCCTTCTCACACAAATCTGTGAAAGCACAAAAGAGATCAGCTTCTGTTTTGGGGTGAGAGGAAGTCAGGTTAACTAAACCTCGACTTTACACCTCTCCCCTGCTCTCTGACACACAACCCCTCACCCTCCTCTCATGCAACACAACATGCATTGAATGTCTTCATGCTGGAGGGTGTTGTCACCTAAACAAACACAAGGCTGTGTCAGTATTCAGCCACCATGTGTCAGAAAAGAAACGCCACAAAATATGACTCCAGCTTCTCCAGCAGTGACTATTTCACATGTACATGAACAAGACATATTGCAGATGAAGTATGACATTTAGAAAGTTTATCTCAACGGACATCATGGTGAAGATGACCAACACAACGTAGTGGCATCACTACACTCTCATCCTTCTGTGCCACTTTTGTTTTTTCCTAACCTAACGCTCGTCTGATGCATTTCGGGTATTTCCATGAAGTAAAGATGAAAGCATACCCAGCTGATGCCTCGTATGGTCGGTGTTGCCACTGAGGAGCGGTCCGGGAACACTTGGTAAATGTGACTCCGAAACAGATGCATTTTGTTGTTGTTGTGTTGTGTGTTGTTGTCTCAGATCCAAACAACCGACGAACAACTTCCCCCGTCAGAAGGTCTGGCCCCTGCGGACATGATCATTCACAGCCAAAAGCAGATGGATCCATCTTCCTTCCTGCTCGTTTACTGGACACCGACGAGGCGACGCACCGCGCGGCGGCGGCGGCTCGAGGGACAAAGATCCAGACATCCAAACCCAAGAGCGACTCTCTCTCTCTCTCTCTCTCTCTCTCTCTCTCTCTCTCTCTCTCTCTCTCTCTCTCTCTCTGTCTCTCTCTTTCTCTCCCCTCGACACACACACGTGTGTGTGTGTGTGTGTCTGCCTCAGAGGGGACGGAGTGCGGAGTCTTCCTCGGCCATCCCACGCAGCACAGGCGCACTGCTGAGTTGTGTGTGTGTGTGTGTGTGTGTGTGTGTGTGTGTGTGTGTGTGTGTGTGTGTGTGTGTGTGTGTGTGTGTGTGCTCTCGGAGAGACGGCCTCCTCTGGCGTTTCTCACCGCGCGTAATTAATGGCGTTTGATTGAGTTCAGTTGACGTCGTGCGCGCGCGCGCGCGGGCCGGTGCGCGCTGTACAGTTTGTCCGGTATTTTTTAATAACATGCTAGGAAATGTAATCACCGTCATGCGATGATGTGCAGAGGCTGTGTGACTGTTCCTGAAGGGCAAGTTCACTTATGGAGCGCGTTTCTGCAACGAGGCAATTTAAAGTGATTTATGTAAAACGTTAAAAGCATTGAGACCAAGACAGACGTTTTAAAAGTACGTTTAAGCACTATTTGAAAAAGTTACATTACAAAATGAAAGCTAAAATATAATAAGACAGGTAGAAAGTATCATAAAATTAATTGCATTTTGATTATTATACTTCATACCTGTCTCATTATATTTTCGTTTTTTAATGACTTTTTGTGAGTGTACTTTTATAATGTCTTCATCTCAATGCTTTTAACGTTTTAAAGGCTTTCATTATGAGGTGTATGTGTTATGTTATGGGATATGTGCAATGCTGTTATGTATTTGTTGATGTTGTCATGGCTGAGGATGGATTGTTTGTCGTGAGTCCAAGACAAATGTCCCTGAGCGGGACAGTAAAGTTCATCGTACCGTAACGTTTTACATAAATCACTTTGTATTGCCTTGTTCCTGAAATGTGCCCCATAAGTAAACTTGCCTTTAGCAGGAAATGCATTAAATAAACGGCAGCAGCAGCAAACAAAAACAAATATTCTGCTGTGATTTAACAGAAGTGAGAGTTGCAGCTTTCCTGCAGTTTTCAGGAAGTTTGTCCCGAATATGTGATGCGTGAAAACTCTGCTCTGTTTTGACTCATGGGGACAGAGAGCAGACCTGAGAGGTCTCTGACTGCCAGGAAGCCGGAGTAGAGGCCTCAGAACTGGAGCAACAAAAAGGACACAGGGCCAAAAACATTTAGCAAAAAAAAAAAAAAGAAGAGCATCCCTGTGAAGTAAATCTCAACGAAGCCGCTCAGCAGTTCACCTGCTGCACTGCACATTTACGAGACTTGAGTCAAGGTTATTAAAGGAGTCACAATGTTCCACGCAGGCGCTGCGTGGTCTCGTTTGTTCAGTGTCGCACTCGAGCTGCACAACTCCACACACACACATTTATCTGCCTCTCCAGCTGGCCGGCTCAAGTCTGGAGGCACACGGACTTGCAGATAAAACACTTTCAAGGGCAGCGTTCAGTTTGTGGAACAGCACTTCATGTCTCTCAGTGGTTATGTCAGTCTGCTGGCAGGTGTGTGTGCGTTAAACTGTTTCACACCCACTACAGTTTTATGGATTCATAAAACTGTATATTGCCCCAACAGGTGTATCCTTCAGCTTGCAATGCTCACACTTGACACATGTGCACCGTTCCATTGTATTGTATTGACTTTATTTAAGTTATTTGTAAGCAGAGTACTTACTTCCCCAGTGACTGGTGTACATCGTCTCAGTGGGGAACAGATGGGTTTGTCAAAGTTCTCCATGGAGGATGTGGCTGGAACAGTATCTGTGGAAAACCAACAACAAAACGGGTGATGCTTATTTCACACGTCTGTAAATCAACCGACCGTCTAACCAGGACAAGCCGACCCTCCATTTTTTTTTTTTTTGGATTCCCCCGTGCACCTCTCGCTCATAACTGTGTGCTGCAGCCTGGCAATGTTACGCAAGACTTGTTTAAATCCCTGCTATTGTTCCAGCGCAGAGCCGCCCTTCCTGTACTGACCTCAATGAGTCAGTTTGCCACGGCTTTTCCACAAGACACACACACACAGACACACACACAGACAAGCGCACTAATTCTGTCCCGCTTCCTGTGCTTTTGGGTTTCGGTTTGTTCCTTCAGCTGGAAGAAAAAGGAGGCCGATGATGTGTTGTAATTCTCTTCTCTGGATTGAAAAGTGCAGCACCTGTTGCTCCTGTGTGTGTCGTTTCTGTCGAGGCGACAGTGTTCCTTTAATTTGTGTTGTTGAGTGAAAGCTTTTCACTCTCAATCACACAACAGAAGCTGCATTGATCGCCTCCTTTATGCTTTGAAGCTACTGCGAAGATCACCATCCCCTCAGAAAAACAAGTCACTTCTTACCAAGTTTAGACCCCCGTGACCTCCTCGCTGGATCATGGGGATGCTCCAGTCACTGCTCTCTCAAAAGCTAGTGTTAAAAATAATAGAGCTGTTAAAGCAAATGAAAAAAAATAATTAAAACACGACTTTCTTAAGTGTTGCGGCTCAACTTGTATGGCTCTCTGTCTTCCACACAAATGCCTCACTGGGACTCGTCGACGCCAATTTAGGACGCTTCGCGATGAAGGAATCCAGTTTTTCTTCTTATGACCTCCCGAGGGAACGTCGACGTGATGGTCTTGCTGATAAGGATGAGCACATTGCTGTTTGATAGCATCCGACAAAGTGACTGTGTTGTGTTGTGTTGCACACAGTGAGGCATCAATGGGATAAAAAATGTGACTGGAATTCATTGTAGTTTTTTGGATCCGAATATAAAACACTTCAACAGCCTCGAGAGCTCTTTCATAGCGCGCTAATCAACACTCAATGGGAATATTCTTGGGATTAATTGATGAAAAGTGGAGCCAGGATGTAAATAGAAGGACGGCAATTGCCATGTTGACCTTGGATTGGGGTGAAACCTCATTATCGCTGCTACATTATTGGGATTGTTTTAGGTTCAGAGCATAGTGTCCATCATCAAAAAGCTCAATTTTAAAGGGGGGATTAAATGTAAACTACTGACACCTTAAACTTTCCCTCCACTCTGGTCCTCAGGTCACTTTGCGTCGCACAAAGCTTCACCTCTCAAGCATTTTAAAAACAAATGCTGCCCTCTACTGAGGACACAGACACTCTGCAAGCTCCACAAGTCAAGTGGAAGTTCATGTCCTTTCACACACAGAAACTACATGTGGATGTTCATGCACTTATATTTTATTTCACACATAAAGCAGCAAGATGTCGTGTGTGTGTGTGTGTGTGTGTGTGCTGTTTGTGGTGCTTTCTTTCTCTTTATTTGTATTTATTTGTGTTGTGTGTCTCTATTTAGATCCTCTGGGGATGGGAGTGGGATTTCCTGCAACACATCTACGCCCAAGGAATGTGCACTTTGCCAAATATCTTTGTCTGGTGGTACACAAACACACACACACAAACACATGCACACACACACACACCTTTTCCTTCCTCTCCCTTGTCTAGTTGTTAGCAGTGACAGGGAGTTAAATGTTTCATTCGTTTGACCCCGAGGTCAAATAAAGGACCGGCATAGAAAGTGAAGCAGACGGGAGTGAAAGCATTGAAACAGACGGTCACAATAATTCATAAAACCTCCCAAAAAAACTTTGTGATGATCTAAAACATCTACCTCATGCTGCACATTCACGTGTTGACGCTGACCAAAATTACTGGAGTCCGAGATGCAAACAAATAACTTTCACATAATATTACGAGCATAAATGACTTGATTTGCCTGGAAATTAGTCGGAAAATGATCTGTAAATATCAGAATCTTCTCATAAAATCCTGTCAGACGGACACTTACACACATGGCGTACCATCTGATGAAATAAAATGTCACAAAGCGACCGGCATGCCGGGCCGTTACATCGTTTAGAGAAGTGATCAGATGCTCACCGCTGGCACGCTCCTGTACGGTTCTTCAATCTGTCAGATTCACACTTTTTTGGATGTTTTTTTCTGCGATCTCTTTCCAGCCTTTTGCTCTTTTCAAGATGTCCAAGGATGATTTTTTTTTTTCAGTCATTGCTGTTTATGTGAGTTGCGGGGAGTTTTGTTGCTGGGCTTCCTGTACTTTCTGATTGGCCGTGAAGCGGCTGCCGCCCGAGGGGCCTCGGGCTGAGCACAGCAACGTCTGTGTGTGTGTGTGTGTGTGTGTGTGTGTGTGTGTGTGTGTGTGTGAATGTGAGGACAAGATCAGAATAGCAGCATCTGCACAGCCTTTAGTGTTTCATTTATTTTCACAGCTATTTGTGAATGTTGTCCAGATGACCTCAGACACTACATGTATTTACTTGTTTTGCTTTTCAAATTGTGCATCTTTTTAATGTTTAACACTGGTGGAACAAGACATTTACCGAAGTTTTGTTTGACGTACTTGAAGTATTTTCATTTCATGCTACTCGCTACTTCTACTGTCACATGACTCACATTTCTTGTATTGTACTTTTGTGAGCACATGATCACTTTAATCCATGCGCTTGTGGAATATTCACTTTAGTATATTTCAGTACTTTAAATCTCTATCTGTAAATACAATGTTTTATTCCATCCATATTATTATATATCTGATTCATCTGTATATTTTTATTCCATCTGTAACTCATTATGCAGATCAAGATGTTTATAGATGAAACATATAATGAACTTAATACAATATGATAAGTTCATCATAGAAATATATTAAACTACCCATCAATATATCAAATAGTTAAAATCAGCTCCACTTGGACGAACGTCCACACACTTTTTTATTCTACATAAGTCCACCATTTTTCAGCATTATTATATACTTTTACTTTTGATACGTTAAATACATTTTGCCAACCGACTTCTTCATACTTTAATGATATTTTTAATGCAGGAGTTCAACACAAAGGAGTGTTTTTAGAGTTTAGTTTTACTTTTAGAGGAACAGATATATTCTCCACCTTTATTTGTGAACTATTGTCTTTCTCGCTGATAGTTAGGATCAATATTACACTACATTACATTGAGCTGACACTTTTATCCAAAGCGACTTACAATAAATGCATTCAATCACTAATTAAAAAAGTACAGTTTCCTCAACAAAGCCAAACTATAAAGTGCTAAAAGTGCCATTTAAGTGCGACAAATGTTTTCTACAATCAAGCATTTAGCGTCAACACTTTGCCTGACTGTATGAACGTATGCAACATCTTTGTGGATAGATTTCTAATGTTTAATGAGCCCAAAGAGTCAATAAATTACCACATCAGTGTGCATCAGAGGTCTGAAACTGCTGTTCTTCTTCAGTCCACTAGGGGCGGAGTTTGCGCCTCAGTGCAAAGATCTTCTAATATTCATGTGATAGCTGACTACTCGGTAAATTGTTTAAAAAAAGGCACCCACTCAAACTATTTTTTCTCCACATAACACACAAAACTATTTTGTATTTCGAGTTTTTCCACAGTGACGTATATGTACAGACCAGTTAAACCGATTAAATTAATCCCTTATTGTTTAATTGCGTTACCGGCTGGAGACGAGGATCCTCTGCGTGCTCACAGTTTCTCATCTTTGATTTGTACCTCAGATAAACACTTGTGTTGCTACTTTTTCTCCTGTCTGTTAGCTTGAAACCCCAAATTGTGTAACCGGACTTTGTGTGTCGTGTTTTGCCCACGGACCAACGACAGCTATTTGCTATTCATCGTTATCGTTTTCCTGTTGCTCGCTCGCATCGACACACGTCGTTGCGCCACACAGGAATTTGTTGTTGTCGTTTTTTCTGTCGCGACATTCAATGTTATTACATAATGTGCCGATAAGCTGTTGATGTCTCTTAAAGACGCGTCTTTTTTAGATACAACAGACCTACAACTCGCACACCTGGGAGACATATTTAGGTGGCGGTAGTCGTATTTATTTTTTTTACAATGGGAGTCAGCAGAATCTACATTAGCATCGGGTATGCTACCTTTGGCACCCTGGTGGGACTTTCGGCTTTCTTGGTCTGGAATATAGCGTACGGACAGCCATGGACGGCGGCCATGGGAGGCCTGTCAGGTATGTTTTACACCCCACGAACTTATTGTGACGTGTGAGTCTCTCCGTGCTCGTATTTCTTTTTGCACGCAACATTGTAGCGTTTTAATTCGGGCTTCGTCTTCGGAAGGCCCGCGCGCCACCATTACTGTAACACAATGTCGGTTGTGTTGACTCGTCTCTGACATGCTAATGCTTCATTTTCTGTCCATATTTGTTGAGCTAAATACCTTTTTTTTTAATGATGTCACACTTGTGCATATGACCATATGTGTAGCGTATCCGCAGCCTGTGCATCACTGTTGATCTTTACCTCTGACATAAACAATAAGATAAGTTAAAATAATCCTTTATTATTCCTTCGGTTACAGCAGCACTGCTCACAAGTCATAAGATAAAAAATAATCAAGTAATATAAAAAATAAATAGTTGTAAAAAATAATATAAAGTTTACAGATGGATTAAAATATACAGATGGAATAAAGAATACCAGTGTTAGTGTCACGTTCAGCATGCAGACCTCCATTACCCTTAACAATACTGCTTTTTTATGGCTATTAACAATTTGACGATTGTTTGAACAAATAAATAAACAGGAAGATGATACAGATCCCTCAGATATTTTTTTTTTGTCATGTCATGGGGGGGGATTGTTTAATATTTTTTTTACAATAAACAATAAAAGTATCTGTTTCAACTTGTCTCTCTACAGGAGTGTTGGCGCTGTGGTCTCTTGTCACACACATCATGTACCTGCAGGACTTCTGGCGCACTTGGCTCAAAGGCCTCAAGTTCTTCATCGCTGTCGGCGTGCTTTTCTCAGCGTTGGCAGTGGCCGCCTTCATCACCTTCCTCACGCTCGCCATCACGCAGAAGCAATGTAATGCTCTCGCTACTGTTCCCAGTTTAGAAAGAGTAATCTCCAGTATACTAGAGAGTTGGAAAGAAACATTTAGTAGGAAGTCTCGTATGCTTAATGATTTTTAATGGCCTTTTCTGTCCCACAGCTCTTACCGACCCGAGGAGTCTTTATCTCTCGTGTGTGTGGAGCTTCTTGACTCTGAAATGGGCCTTCCTCTTGGCCTTGTACTCCTACAGATACCGCCAGGAGTTCGCCGACATCAGCATTCTCAGTGACTTCTAGTCGCTTCAGTTTTATGGACTGCGATGAACTTTTGAGAGGTTTTTAGGCCGCCGGCCGGCGGGAGCCGGCCAAAGAGCTTTCCTAACAAAGGAGGAAGAGCAGATATGGCTAGATTAAGAAGTCACCTGACTTTTTACCGTAAGGAGTTGCACCTGTACTCGCTTAACAAGCTCTGTATTTGTATTGTCACCTGTTCCTCCTACTTTTACTGACCCAAATATTATATTCCTGTAAGTAGTCATGAGTCTGACCTTCTGAAGATGGAAGCTGCTTGTTAATTCATTGCTTGAGGCTTTAAATGGAGAGACATGCTGTGTTTTTAAGATTTTATTTTGGGGTGGTGGTGGTTTTTTAAAAAAAATATAAAACCGCTAATAAATATAAGGAAATCCCCACGGCAAACAGGCTTTTAATCTCATGATAAACAACGAGAATGAAAGTGAAAATACTCTCAAAGCTTAAATCCTCAGAACCAAAACTTAACCTCCTACCTGAAGCCGCTCTGCGAGGTTGACAGTGTCTGAATGTTTTATCCAAATTAGCTTTTTTCATAGTTCACAGCTTTGAACAACAGAATACTCCCATCATTAGTATCTGCAAAGTCAGTGTCTGAGCTCCCATCAATGTCCCAATTTGAGAAAAGAAATCAAATCCGATTAGTTTCTATTTTAAATGGTTTTAAAGAGGGGAGTTAATGTACTTTATGTATCCCTTCTTACTCCACATGTACTTTTAGATGAACTAAAGAAAAGCCTTTCTTGTGGAATTTTTTTTTTGTGACTTTTATCAAGAGCCCGCTGGAAAATAATGACATTCCTCTGAAGAGAAAACACATTAGTTTGATAAATAATTGCACTTTAGTCTTTGATATTGATGCCATTGTTTTGCACACGGATTCTAATACAATGGAAATAATTATGTTTTACACAGTCACCTCTGTCTCACCACTTTTACATGTTTAAATACACCATTTCTATGTCATTATTTCACAGTTGGCATGTTTTGTAGAGGCTTTGTAAGTGGTTTATTTCCAGCTGTTGCTCATGTCATGTACCATAAACATGTGACACATTTTTGTGGAGAACGAATGTGAGGATACTACATGTAAATATTCACTGAACCCATTAAAGTTGCATTTACGTTAATTACATGTTGTCTCCTTGCTTTATGCCACACAGACGCAGCAGCGCCTGACAGTTCAACAATGTTAACGCGGTTCATTCTCTAAGCTCCGCCCACAAGGTGTGCAGGGTCTTAAGCGTAGCTTGATAAGTTAGAAATCGAGTGGGTTGAGCTCAGACTTGTGAGCCAAACGCTTGCAGACGTTGGGCTTCAACAATAAGGTACGGTTCTGTTTTTTTCTGACCTTTAACTTAATACAAAACCATCAGCTTATTTGTTATTTTGAATCCTTTATTGGTGACCTTGTGATGAGAAGATGCTCACCTTCAGACAAAAGAGGATCTCAGAGATCAAGCAGAACAAAACATTTTCCCAAATATAATTGTATCATGGAGTAATTTAAGATGATGTGCACTTGAGTGTGTTTTTTGGGGGTGAGGAATCTTTGTAATTCTTGTTTTTATTAGTTTTGTTTCTTGCGCTTTAACCCTCATCATTACACTTTTTTTTACAATGTAACAAAAGTGCAGATCTCATTGTTTAATTGTAGTTTTTCTCAATGGAATGTTTGAGGCGTTATGAATGTTTCTACGGCAGGCAGACTGTACGGCTCATAGAGGATCTAGTGCGTGTGGTGTTATTTACCGAGCGTTGAGCTAATATTTTAGCAGTCCACCCTTCAAGGTCAGATTAAGGCCTCGGACATGAAATGTGCAGCCTAAATGTTTAACAGCTGAAGTGCAATCCTACATATTCACAACTAATATATTCACGACTAATATATATATATATATATATATATATATATATATATATATATTTATATTTATATATATTATATATAATATATATATATATGTATTATATATATAATATATATAAATATATATATAATATATATATATATATATATATAATATATATTTATATATATAAATATATAATATATATATAAATATATAATATATAAAAATATATAATATATATATATACATATATATATAATATAAAAATATATTATATATATATATATATATATATATATATATATATATATATATATATATATATATATATATATATATATGGTTTTAAGCTCAGGCTGTTAAATAAAAAATAACATCCATGATGGGACTTTGATTTGTTTAATGACTCATTTTAGGAAAATACAATTCCTCATGTAATTCCTTGAACTGCACCTTGAGGACATCGCGTGAGAGAGAGAGAGAGAGAGAGAGAGAGAGAGAGAGAGAGAGAGAGAGAGAAAGAGAGTTTTCCACGGTCTCGATACTGTTCGATATGCGATGGCCGCGCACCGGGACCGCCCACGTTATGTGATTGACAGACCGGCGTACAACCTCCCAGACTTTGACGGAGAGTTTGACAAGAAGAGTCGACAATTCCCCGTTGGAGAGAAAGTGAGGAAACTCTTCAGGTACCAGACCGGCAGTCTCTCCTCACAGTCAACATGAACTACACGTCTTACATTGCACTTTTTCAAAGTAAAGCGACCAGAATAACCTGAGCTTTTTAAAGAACTTCCCTGGTTTTGTTTTCCGTCAGATGCTCTGTGCTGCGACTGAAGGGCTTGTTGTTCAGACACCTGCCTGTACTGCGCTGGCTCCCCAAGTACAAAGTGAAAGAAAACCTGCTGTCTGACGTCGTCAGTGGGGTCAGCGCCGGCACCATTCAGGTTCCCCAAGGTCAGTCGATTCTCTCATGTCTCTACGTCTAGAACAGTGATTTTCAACCAATGTGCCGTGAGAGATCGTCATGTGTGCCGTGGGAAAATGTCCAATTTCACTTAATATAATAATTTTCCATTGTTGGATTGTCTGAGCCTGCAAAATAGTGGCTGGCCAGGTAATTAAATACTCTTCCATGCCAGTAAGTAGTAGGCGTGGGAATCTCCAGAGGTCCCACGATACGATACATAAGTCCCGATACGATATTATCACGATACTGCGATACATTGAGTATTGCGATTTCTTGCCTTTTTTTTTCAACCGCCAATTGTCCCCAAAAAGAAAACTTTGTCAACAAAAAATAACAAAAACTTTAGAATTGATTAAATAAAAGATCGGTACTTGGCTTCCGTGTATCGATACATTATCGCCACACAAAATATCGCGATACTGTGCTGTATCGATTTTTTCCCCTTACCCCTAAGTAGCACAATAATTTCCCACCATATATGCTGTAATATGCAACAATGGGACATTTTGTAACTTTTTTTGGGTTGTTGTATCTATTTGTTGCACTGGCTCCGGTACATAACACAGCATTTCTATTTTTTTTGTCCATGTTGTATGATTTATGTGACAGTTATAAAGCTGTTTCTCTTCCTTCCAGGCATGGCGTTTGCCCTCCTGGCCAACCTTCCCCCTGTCAACGGTCTCTATTCCTCTTTCTTCCCCCTCATCCCGTATTTCTTCATGGGCACGGCTCACCAGATGGTCCCAGGTAAAAGCGGAGTGATTCATCTCCAGAGATCACCTGTAATGACAGTGATGAGTTGCCAGGTCTGCACTGCCGGACTTCATAGTTGCGCTATACTTTCCATAGGAACGTTTGCCGTCCTCAGCATTATGGTGGGGATGGTGTGTCTCCGGCTGGCCCCGGAGTCGGACTTCAGTCACTTCAATGCCACTCTTAACGCTACAGTCGTGGACACAGACCAGATGAATGAGGTTCGCCTGGGAATATCTGGAACCCTGGCCTGTCTCACCGCAATCATACAGGTACTCAGCGCTGACATCATCTTTCAAAGTAAAGACATGCAAAGTACAGTTTAATCTAATTGAACGTACATGTCTGTGCAGATCGGCCTCGGCTTCATGCAGTTTGGATTCGTGGCCATCTATCTGTCAGAATCCTTCGTCAGAGGCTTCATGACTGCCGCCGGACTGCAGATCCTCATTTCAGTGCTCAAGTACATCTTTGGCATCAAAGTGCCCCCTTACAGCGGTCCGCTGGCTGTTATATATGTAAGTGACCCTCCGTATTTAGGCTTAAGAACATCAAAAGACTTTTTTTTAGCTTGATTGTCATTTTATTTCTTTCTCGAAGACGCTCGTCGATATCATACGTGGCCTTCCGGATACCAACGTCGCATCGCTAGTGTTTGCTCTGGTCAGCAGCGTGGTTCTTATCGCCGTGAAGGAGCTGAGCGCTCGCTACCGCCACAAGCTGCCCTTCCCCATTCCCATGGAGATCATCATCGTAAGTAGCATGTAGTTATCTTTTTTTGGGGGGTTTAATGCAGGGGTGTCAAAATTGGCAGAGTTGGGATTCGAACCTCTGATCCTCTGCTTGTAAGACGGACATGCAAACAATTGATTCACAGTCGCAATTGATAGGAACACTGATATTATTGTGTTGGAAGTCGTTAATAAAATGGATGACGTCATGAAAGTGGCGTCACGACGCGAGGGGATCTGCAGAGGAAAAGCAGGCAGACAAACAGACGGCTGATGTCTGAATGTTTGGTCTTTATGTTTCCAGTTTATTGTAGAAAAACCTTTAAATAAAGTTTATCATCCAAAAACTTTCACCAATGATTTAAATAGAGACATATTGTCGTTATTATGCTGTGATGTCACTGGTCCGGCCCACTTGAGATCACAGTGGGCAGCATGTGGCCCCGCGAATAAAAGGAGTTTGACACCGCTGGTTTGATGTCATGAAGCTGTTATTTTCTAGACGTGTGAGCAGTGGGGATTGATCCCCATCCCTGTTCTTCACAGGTCGTGGTGGCCACAGCCATCTCCGGCCCTCTGCATCTCCCTGAGATCTATCACATGGACATAGTGGGAGAAATTCCACTGGGGTAAAGCGCACATCAGCATACTTAGACTCAATGGTTGCTTCATTTACTGTTCAATTTCGATTGATACCTCGTCTATATTCCCCAGTTTCCCGGCACCGATCCTGCCAACGGTTGGTCAATGGGAAGACATGTTGAGCACGGCTTTCTCCCTGGCAATCGTGGGGTACGTCATCAACCTGGCGATGGGCCGGACGTTGGCAGCCAAGCACGGATACGACGTGGATCCCAACCAGGTGCAAAAAATAAAGCTGCGTATTATTCACTGCAACAAAATGTGCATTTTGTTAGATTTTTGTTAACGCGCCGTGCGCATCCGCGTGCAGGAAATGTTGGCGCTGGGCTGCGGTAATTTCCTGGGGTCGTTCTTTAAGATCCATGTGATCTGCTGTGCCCTGTCCGTTACCCTGGCCGTGGACAGCGCTGGAGGGACGTCACAGGTGAGTTGTGCGTCACCACTTGTGTAGCTGCAGGGGGGGAGGAGTGCTCTGATCTTTTACTTAGAGGAAACACAGTAAAACCACAGTGTAGAAATACTCTTTACATGAAATACTGGCTTCAAGTACAGATACAGAACAGTTCGTTTCAGAATAAACATAAACATAAATCTATATATTTGTTAATCATAGTCAATGTACCTCATATTTAAAGTTGTAATATTCACCTCCAAAGTGTAGTGCAGTACCATAAAATGTAAATTAAAGTACAAACACTTCAACATTGTACTTAAGAACAGTTCTTGAGGAAATGTAATTAAGTTTAACTCGTTGAAAACTTTGGAACCAATTTTGTCTCCAGACCTCTTTTCCCTGTTTGAGTCATCATAGGAACCCCAAATTAATTCCAATACTTGTGTTTATTGTGTGTATTTGTTCAGCAAAGTCTTGGGAAAAAAATGTATATCTGCAAAATAAAATCACTTTTAAAAGATATTTTGATAACTATGAACATCCAGCATGATATGAGCCAGATTCTCCAAAAAAGCCTCCTGGAGCGTCAATAAGACACCTTTTTGGAAAGATTAGGACCTAAAGAATCAGAATCTGCAACAAAAATCACAATAAAACAAAGACTTGTCCTGTTAGGAAGGAGTTTCAGTCAAAAAAACTGTGTGGTTTGGTTAAAAAATAGAAAAAATGAGATATTTTATGCCAAAAGATTGTCTGAATGGGGCATGCTGGGGCTTAAAATGGGCGCGGGAGGATTTTTTAAGTTAAGTAAAAACATAACATCTCTTCTAACTTCTCTCATAGTTTGCCAGCTTCTGTGTGATGCTGGTTGTAATGGTCACCATGCTGGCCTTGGGAGCCTTCCTGAAACCACTTCCCAAAGTAGGTGCACATACGAAACATTCACGTCAAAGCAAGGGAACAATCTCGGCGTAAACCGTTGATCGATGCAATCTCGGTTCCTCCAGTCGGTGCTCGGCGCCTTGATCGCGGTGAACCTGAAGAACACTCTGCTCCAGCTCTCTGACCCCTACTACTTATGGAAGAAGAGCAGACTGGACTGCGTAAGGCAAAGCCGCGGCGGCCATGTTGCAGCATGTTTTATTTGCCCTCCATATTTAATCTTAATCTGCTGTGCTTTATTCCCCAGTGTGTGTGGGTTGTGTCATTCTTGGCCACGTTCTTTCTCAGCTTGCCTTATGGAGTCGCTATTGGAGTGAGCTTTTCCATTCTGGTCGTGATATTCAAGACACAGTTGTGAGTCGATACAATACAAACAAGACAATAAAGCATGTTTCATTGTTTATCAATGTGCTTATTTGAATATTGTGTTCCCCATAGCCGTAACGGTTCGTCAATGGTTCAGATTAAGGATACGGATATCTACAGAAACCCCAAGGTGTACAGTAAGGTGTGAAGGCTTCATGTTGGTGTGTATTTATTGTTGTGACACATCATAATCATTGCATCTAATCTTTTTTTTTGTCATAACTCCACAGGTCATTTCCATAACAGGTGTGAAAATAGTGAACTATTGCTCGCCACTCTATTTTGCAAATGCGGAAATATTTCGCCAGAGGGTCATCAAGAAGGTGAAAACACATGACGTCACAAGGCTGGCATGAATGTGTTCATGTCAGATGTCTCACACGGGAATGTTTGTGTCTAGACGGGACTGGACCCCGACAAAGTTATCCTGGCCAGGCGGAAGTTCTTAGAGAAAGAACAGAAGGAGAAAGAGAAAGAAGAAAAGAAAGAGAAGGAGACCAGAAGGAGGAAACCCAGCTCTCTGGTCAACATGAAGGCTCAGGTGGGATTCAAACAGCAGCTCGTTTTTAAAAGATTTATCTGAAAATGCATCCTGTGGCCTCTTCTGTGGATGGATGGATGGATGGATGGATGGATGGATGGATGGATGGATGGATGGATGGATGGATGGATGGATGGATGGATGGATGGATGGATGGATGGATGGATGGATGGATGGATGGATGGATGGATGGATGGATGGATGGATGGATGGATGGATGGATGGATGGATGGATGTGTACTTTATTAATCCCCAAAGGGAAATTTGTTGTCATAGTATCAGCGTCACACTCTTTACACCAAATGTAATAAATTAAATTAAATTTAAAAAAATACAATAAGAAATTTAAAGAATTATATATATATATATATATATATATATATATATATATATATATATATATATATATATATATATATATAATCATTTATTTTTCTTTTATATTTTTCTTTTCTTTTGTGTTTAGTTTATTATGTTTTAATATATATATATATATATATATATATATATATATATATATATATATATATATATATATATACATATATACACATAGAATACAAATAACTGCAGTGCATTAAGGAAATTAAATTAAATTAAATGTAAACAGTGTGCAAAATGTGCAAAATATGTAAAATATATATATATATACAATAGAATACAAATAACTGTGCATATATGCAATATAAATTAACATAAATGTAAATCTAGATCCAGAGGTGATTTGTTGTCTAATTGCAGAGGACAGGAATGTTCTCCTACACATATTCCTGTGTATTTCCTCTGAATCCAGACCATATCTCAGCTGGAACTGCAAAATGACTTCGACGTGAACGACCAGCCTCCGCCTCCCACCGGCCACGTCCACTTTGGCCCCAGAGACGTTGAGCCGGGCGAGCAGGAGCCATCCGGTCCCACGCTGGAGTCGCAGCCCACGCCCTTCCACACCCTCGTCCTCGACTTGGCGGGAGTCTGCTTCATCGACCTGATGGGCATCAAAGTATTGATGAAGGTCGTCTGCTCGTCTGCTACGTCAAATCCACTGAAAACAATCAGTTCGATAGTGAAGTTAAAACAAAAAATATCCTTTGTCATTTTATCTTTTTTTTTTTATTACATTTTTTTTATTTATTACATTTTTTAGTTGAAATGTAAAAAAAAAAAAAAAACTTTGTCATTTTTTCCTTTTTTTATTACATTTATTTTATTAATTAATTTTTTTAGTTAAAATTAAAAAAAAGAAAAATTGTAAAACAAATATATATTTTGTAATTTTTACTTTTATTACATTTTTTTCTTTATTACATTCTGTATTTAAAATGTAAAAATAAATGTAAGCCAAAAACAATTTAAACAAAAAATAAAAATAAATCTATCATTTTGATATTTTTTTATTACATTTTTTTTGTAAACAAAACAAAAAAATGTATGTAAACTAAAAAAAATAAAAAATCTTCTGTCATTTTAACAGTTATCCGGCGGGCTGGACTGGACCCCCTGGCGGGCCGGATCCGGCCCGCGGGCCATATGTTTAACACCCCTGTTTTAGATAAAACATTTTTCATTTTCAAGAGATTTAAATGGTCAATATTGAACCTTTTTGTGACAATAGTATATTCCATTATGCCTATCGACGGTCTTCTTTTCTCTATTTCCCAAACAGATGAACTTGAGCTACGCGCTGCTGGGCATCAAACTCTACCTGGCTAATGTTCAAGGTAACATCTTCAATATCGTCAGTGCATTTCACTCCCATTGGCATGGAAACAGAGAGCTGGCCATTCATCGAGCAATAAGTCCAGAATGTCTGTGAAGGACTCAGGGAGTCAGAGGAGTCAGATTTACTGTCCAAACACTTCCAAGCAAGACTTTTCTATTTCCCAGTGCGATGAAGATATCGCGGTAATCTGTTGTGCTTCATCACATTTGAGCATCAATCAGTTTTTCTTCTCTCAGTAAGTAAAAGAGTCTTTTTTTCATTTCCTCGTGTGTGATGTCCGTTGCGTGGCCTCCTGCAGCCCAGGTGTATGAAGAGCTGGCGGTCGGAGGAGCTTTTGACGACGGCAACATCGACCGCGGTAATCTCTTCCTTTCCGTCCACGATGCCGTTGTGTTTGCTCAGCAGAGCTCTGCAGAGAGGCGAGTCTCCCCAAAGGTAGGCTGTCTGAAATGACCTTATCCTAAAACTCATCTTCATCACGTCACATGCAAACACCTGCTGGTCAAAGGTTCTCCGGTGAGGGATCGAGGGGGTAAAACGGTGTCTTTTTAGCATCGTTTGTGTCACCTTATCTGGTTCAACAAGGTGATAGAAGGTCACGCTGAATATTGTACGCTTGTGTCTGATTTTATCTGCTCTTACGGCCTGAAAACGTTTTTTAGGATCCGACTGGACATACATTGTCTCCATCAGGATTTAGTGTTGCTGTGCTCTGCTGCTCTACTGCAGGGGCGCCAAACTCACTTTAAGGGGCCAAAAGTTAAGGGGCCAAAAGTTAAGGGGACCACCAATAATCTCATCAACACCATGAATGAATATGGCCTTTAAGTCATTTATCTCTCGTGACATCAGCGCTGCCATCACTTGTCAAAAAAAAAAATTATAAAGAAAAAATGTTAAACTGAAAAAAAAATATTTAATTTTTTTTGACTTTATTTTTTATGACTTTTTTTTAATCAAATTTGTTTTTGAGTTAAAATGGAAACAAAACAAAAAAACTTTAAAAAAAAAAAAGAAATGTAAAAAAAAGTCAAAAAAAATTAAATATTTTTTTTTCAGTTTAACATTTTTTCTTTATAATTTTTTTAGTTAAAATATAAATAAAACAAAAAATAAATTTAAATTTTAAAAAAAAGAAAAAGATCTTTAGTCATTTTAACAGTTATCCGGCAGAACATCTGTATTTATTATATTATATTTTAGTGTTTGCATTGACTTTAAATCCGTCCTCTGTGTTTGCAGCAGGCAGAGCGAGCGAGACAGAAACTTTCCATGAGCGTTAATGAGGAGAAGGATCTGGAGCAGGTAGGCACTCGTTTGCCCGTAATAGCAAAAAAAAACAACAACAACAGTTTTGCAAACCCACCATTATGTCCCATCAAGCTGTTCCTGTGGATCTAAGAGTCGTTTTGCTTCTGCAGGAACTGTTTTGAGCTCTGTTTGCTGCAGTGAAGATGAGCAGAAGAACCATACAGAAGATGCTATCCAGATGCCAAAAATACTCCTCGTGCTTCATCTTTTATTTATTTGCAGACTATAATTATCTTAATACAATGTTTTCCTTGTGGTCGGGCACAGTCAGTACTTGACTCCACTGGCAGGGGGTGGTATGTACCAGCACAAGAAAAGCCAATGACAAAGTAAGCGCCCCAACACACACACACACACGCACACTAACAGTGGAGGGAACCTGCTGATTGTGCAGTCATACAGAAGTGGTCCTGTAATTAACTGAACGTGTGCACGGCCACAGCTGTGTGCTACAGCCAGCTGAGCAGTCAGTCCCCACAGAGACAACACACACTAAGAAAAGGCTAAACACAAATATCCGGAGGAACGCATCAGCAGTTTCATGACTCAGTTGTCTCTCCATGAAAGCAGCACGGTGTCCATCACTCAACAGCAGGCAGAATAAAGCCCCGAACAACCGCAAACACGTGTAATCGTTGCATCAGTGGACTTGTAACAAAGAGAAATATGTGGGCCGGCTACCTTGTGTTTGTGTAGCAGGTGCTAAAAGGCATGTGGCGTCTGCAGCCTCGCAGCGGGCCGACAGACAGCAGTGTTGGTATGCTGGTGACGCACGAATGGATTTATGAAGCGATTAAGAAATCATCCTAAGGTATTCTGGCACACATCTGCTCCTCTGCTCGCCTTCTTCTCTGCAGCAAATTGGCACCACAAGTGATTACAAGGTTTCTATGGCCATCAGCTTTAATCTGGAGCTCTGGGGGAAGTCTCTCATCGCGTGTGTGTGTGTGTGTGTGTGTGTGTGTGTGTGTGTGTGTGTGTGTGTCTTTTCCTTCTTTTCACCCTCATTGTTTTGAGACCGTCTGTCGAAGCCCTTCGCTGCTCGGGTCTGATTTAATTAATTAGAATGAGGGAAATATTCAGATTGAGGCGGTTGGTCACATGGTTATGAGCCGCCACGCCTTTATTTCCTGTCTGTAAATGTTTGACTGAATAACAAAAGAGAACTTAACTGTCACGTACTATGTCTGAGTTACACACGAGCACGAGCTACATGTGTGAATTGAATACTAAATCTATAAAAAATACAAATGTATTAGTCAAAACTGTCCATGCACACTAAAAACACGTTAATTGAGTGTGTTGTTGTTGTGCATTACTTGTCATGTACACACTTTGTCATTCCAAAATTGAAGTATCAGCCACACACATTGTACTCCATTATGCATTTTATTGTAATTTAACTGCAAAATAATATGCCTATCGGATTTGTGCAGAAAATAAATTCTTTGGCAAAAACGTACGATACTTATTTACTTGTTCATCAAAATAATCTTCACAATGAACACCACTTTTTCTGTAGCGTGAATGCAAAGAAGTACACAACGTATAAATACACTACACCACCAAGCTGAAGGCGACCGCCATTACATTAACATGTGTAGTGTATAGCTTTTATTTATTTTGTTTTTTTAATCTAAATGTAACAATAGGCCTTTTAATTTGACCTTGCAGATATTGCGCAATATAATTACCTCTTATCTAAAAAGCTATAGGCAAAAAAACCAAACACCCTCTCCTTTGTGGAGGTCAAACGCTGATTACATTGAATTATGAAATGCTTCTAAAACCTTTTTCAGATGAGATATAATGGACTCGCAACTGCAAGTTCACATGAAACATATTTTACACCTCTTGCACATTCATTGATCATAATGGTTTAATTAACAAGGTCCCTTTTTTAAATTTGAGTCGTAGAGAGTTATGTATTAAATTTGTTTACTATTGAGAGGAACTGAATGGTGTCAGAGGGTATCTCCTTTAGTCGTGGGACCTTCCTTTATGAAGAGAGGAATATTTAGCTCTGACCTTCCACAATCTGGATTTCATTTGAATAAAGAGCCAGGAAGCAATGCTTATCAAAAAGATTGTCGCATATCTGGACTGTCGGGAGAGAAAATGAGGACGACGGAGCGATCAAAAACATTCCTGCTGATTGAAATAGTGTCTGTTTGACATTGATCAAGCGGTCGCTTTATGCATATGCGTCTTCTCGTTTACGTTTGGGGGGATCCATCTTGCTTAATTAACAAGCCGGCCTGCAGCCGGGGAATCGTACATCTTGATTGTGCAACGTCAGCAAACTGTCTTCTGGGCTGGGTTTGTTTACAAAGTTGCAGAGGGCAAATCTGACCGCTGATAGCTGGTATTAATTAATATGTGCATTGTCTCATTCCAGTAGTTCAACGGTAATTAAATGCACCAACATTCTCTGGTGATTAATTAAGGCGTACGGTGATTGAGTCTGACTCCATGCATAATTATTTATAGCTAAATAAAGCCACGACCCCATGTCTGATTGAAAATACTGCTCAACCTGCGTTTGCCAATTTCAGTGTTCCTCTTTTGCAACCTGAAGATGTAATGAGTTCTTTAATTTCACAGTAATATTCAAATGAAGTCACTGCGTTGATCGTTTCTAAATGCATTGACCTTTATGGGGAACAAACTACAAACAAAATCTGAAATCGCTGCTGCAGCAAAATGCCAAGACGTACGTCTATATTTTTAGTATGTTTGTTTTGTGGGAAAAGGGGAGAAAAGAATTCATTTGAATGTCATTAACAGTATTATGCAAACAGAAGCTGGCATGGGAAGATAATGCTTTAGGAAGATAAACACATTGGACCAACCTCCTGAACCGTCAAGACAAAGAGAGATCTGCAGCTATCGCACAGGACTGACAGTCGTCAGCGAAGGTGTCGTGTCATCCCGTCGACTCATTAAACCCAGCCGGCAGGTACCGTTTGCTCTCCTGTCTTCTTATTCCATAAAAAAAAACCAACCCTGCAGTGCGATGATGACTGCAGATAGGAAGCTCCTCGCTGAGCCGTTCGGCATCAGCGGGGAAATTAGACAAGACAAACGCAAAAACAACGCAGTGTGGTGCAACGCTAAGGGAACTCATTAGAACGCTGCAGCGTAAGAGGAAGCCGCGTGATGCTTTGCAACATGCCATCAGGGGTGTTGTGAGTGTTATTACACACAATCATGATTTGATAGCTCGTGCACAATTACTTCATTAATTTTTATAGGAAATCTTGCAGGATAAACTCGAGGAGCCAAGACGGACAACAACACGGTGAACCAGAGCTGCTGCCGTACGTTTCTGCATAGAACAGAGGAGTCACACATACGAAAGATTTTTTTTTTTTTACTTTTTTTTTTTTGGTTTGAATTTTTTTTTTTTTTTTACATTTTTAACAAAAATAAATAAAATGTTAAAATAACAGAATATTTTTTTTTATTTTTCTTTCTCAATATTTTTGTCAAAAAACACATTAAATAAATTGTTTAAAAAAATTTGTTTACATTTTACCAAAAAAATTTAAAAAAAAGAAATGTACAAAAAATGGTTAAAATGACAAAATATTTTTTTTTATTTTGTTTTAAAATTTTTGTTTGCATTTTTTCCTCAAAAAGCACATGAAATAAAGTGTTTAACCTTTTTTTTTTACATTTTAACAAAAAAAAAAATGTAATAAAAAAAAAAATGTAAAAAAAAGGTTAAAATGACTGATTTTTTTTTTTTTTTTTTTTACATTTTTGGGGGTTTTAGTTTAAATGTATTTTTTTGTTTTCTTTACATTAAAAAAAATCATTAAAAAAAATTCATTAAAAAAAAAAGTCAGGCGTGCTAACCACTGAGCCACGGTGACAATTGATGGCAGCGCTGATATTACTAGAGATTTATTACTCAACTGGCCATATTATTGGTGGCCCCCTTAACCTTTGGCCCCTCAACTAAAATGAGTTTGACGCCCCTGGTATAGAACGATCCGTCTTTAAATGATTCAACAAGATCTTTATCGATATTGACAGAATGCCAATATACAGCTGTGAATGTATGGTTATGGCCACGAACCCGGTATGTTAACATGTTTCTGTAGGAGACGGGTTGTTTGAAGAGATGATTGGACACATGCACAGTGAGAGTAAAGGGCTGCTTTGAATATAGGAGTGGGAATCACGCTGTGAGGTCCCACGATACGATATTATCACGATACGATATTATCACGATACTGCGATATATTGAGTATTGTGATATATTGCGATTTATTACAATTTTTTAAACTGCAAATTGTCCCCAAAGGAAAACTCTGTGACGAAGAGCGGCCGCCTCCGAGTGTCACCAAACGTCAGGCTGAGTCCTTTAACCCTCTTATGGTGGTTATTTTTTGTTACTCAGCAGGTGTTGTGGGTCTGTCGGACCCGCTGTATGTTTTTATTCAACACAATCAAACAATTTTATGTTAAAATACTCAACAGATGTTTTCTTCATCCCAATTAGAAGCAATAAAACAGTTAATATGGTTAATAATTTATTTCAGATACACAATTTCCACCGTGTATATAATATAAATTTTGTCTAATATATTTTCTTCGCAGAAAATGAGCCAAGACCAATAAGTCTGAGTTTGAAAAAATAATAAATCATATTATTTTTTATCACGGACCTGAACAGAAGGTTAACCATGAAAGCACCTCTGCTTCAAATATATTAAAATCATTAAAACAAACATTTTAATAATATTATTTAATTAGCCTTCCTTACATTATTTGTTATTCTTCATTATCTCCAATGCACACAAACATTTACGTTGACATATTTGTTTCATTGCATGAAGACAAAAGACTATTTACTGAACGTGAATAATACAAAACAACTTCAAATACGGCTTCAATTTACAGTACAAATGAAAATCCTGTACTTTGTATGATTAAAACACTCTATAATACAACACAGTTTATATAATACATGCATTTATAAATATTCAATAGGCCTGAAAATAAACTAGAGGGCATCGAATATAAAAATAAATATATCCATGTATGAAAATACCCAAAATGAACTCTGTAAGCAGACTCATGGATTAGTCAGCAAATTATATAAACGGCTATTTTGGAAGAATGATTGTGTCCAAATCTTTTTTTATCCATATAAGCGTTAAAACCACGATCACTATAAACCATTTCCACTGTCAGGGAAACACTGCTGGGTCTGAGTCGCAGTTTTTCTCACTAAAATTGTGGTTCAGAGCAGTGTGATTTGCTCTGTGGTTGTGTTGTTGTGTCCCGTGGGTGCCTCTGCCTGCAGAGCACCCGTCTGAAGCTCACAGGAGTAACCTCTGCTTTTATCTCAGCTAACAGGCCGGCCAGGCTGCCATTACCCAGAGCCCTTTGCTGCTTTTGTTTACCTCTTTATGACTCAACTTTTCAGCCAACAAATGCAGCTGTGACGATGTTAAATTGGAGTTTAACCAAACAAATCCATGAAGCATATTACCTGGACTTAATAGCATAACACAACATGAATACATTTTAGTCTTTACGTTCTTTAAACTTCAACACAACGTACTTTATGCCACGCAGCAGCAACCACAACGGGTTTTTTTTTGCGTTGGAAGAGGGACATTTGCAATTCAAATGTCTTTTTGTTGCACATCCACATGCACGAGGCGTTCCTCTCACAGCTTCTGGCCTTTAAACATGTTTAGGCTGATGAAGCGTTTCCCCCGTTATTGTGACGGCAGCACCGCCGGGTGATTCATGGTGCGTTTGCTCTTTTTTATTTTTTTAAAAGCAGCTGTCTAACTGCACCACGTTATGACCATCTACTCATCTCTCTCCTCCATTCAACAGCCACACATCTTCATGCTGTAACCGCCCACAGCTGCTCTTATAGGGAAAGCAATGAAAACAATATCTGGTGTGTGTCAGTTTGGAAAATATGTTTGTGTTTGAGTAAAACATGTTTACTACCTGGAGATATTCCAGTAGTTGGGCTTTTACAGCAGCCATTATCTTCTCATATATTACGCTCTGAGGCAACATTGCGTGGAGGGAAGAATCATAATGGTCATATTCACAGGGGCCATAACATCTCACTGCAAGATGTGGATGGAAATGGTTTCTACGTCCACTTCATGCAAACACACTGCAGCTTTTTCGCGTGCAGTCTACATCTTTTTTATTTCTCTTGTGGATCCAATAGAGATTTATTCACAATACTGGGGTCTCTGAGCAGCTTTTTTTGCCAGTATAACTTTTTCTATGGTGTTCCTCAATGTCATTGTGACTAAATGTGGTATTTTGGAGGGAGTTTTGAAACAAAAAGGTGAATTATTGCACTAAGTCTGTGTCACAAATGGTGTCATTGATGTGTTTAGCAACAACTTACGAGATATAAATGAGTATTGGAATAGCAGAAACATATATCATAATGTTCTAAGCCTTGTATTCTAAATTCAAGATTCATATGGACACTTCAGCACATGTTTATTAAAGAGGCAACACTAGAAATGTTTTTAGACACAGTGCTGAACTGCTTATCAAATTTATCATCAGGTTCTCAGATGATAAATGCAATTTATGTGTGGCATAAACTGTTGACCCACTAAATGTACCCTGCCCCTTAAAAAATGACAAAAATGTGTCTATGGTTTCTGGTTAAAATACAATTCATGACTTAAATTTCACTTATTGTTGATTTTCTGTTGTAACGACCCTTCGTGACCACAGGGGGGCACTGTGGCTTCATTTGTGAACCCACGAAGCGCTCTCCTCTGATCAGCAGTGAAAAACTTTGAAGAAGATTCAAATTCCCCCACAAGGAACCCATGAAAGATAAAGTTGTGAGAGCTGGAGCTGAGGCGATTAAAAAAAAAAAAAGTACGACTGTAAAAGAGCTGGTGTTGTGATCTTGTTTCCTGTGATCCATATATATTGAGCAAAAGGGAGAGTGATGGCTGAGCGGGGACTGCGGCACCTCGGTTGGCCCTGCAGATGAATGAAGATGCAAATTGAGGGGAGGGAGGGGAAGTTAAAGTCTTCAGTGACACTAAGCACACCCCAGAGACCCTGCTGCTCAGCCTCGAGCACATCAAGGACACGGCTCCGTCTGAGCGTCCCCTCGGCTCGCATCGCATCCGTCCGTCTACGTTTCCATCCAGACAAACACTTGACTCCTCGCGCTGCAGAGCCGAGCCCCACGACAAGAGACAGATGTGCCCTCCTCAGACAATCCGGTGTGATAAGCTTCACAAAGAAAAAAAAAAGAAAAACCCCAAAAGAAACCATCTGAATAAAAAAAAAAAAAACTGTTTTACATGAGAATGGATATGCCTGGAAAGCGTATACCTTCACACGTTGGCTTCGCCTTGGCTGTAAATGTCAATTTCATGTCAGATTCTTTCTCCATTCATCCATGACGCCTGTGATTGCTTCATCCCTTTGCATGAGAATGGCTTGAAAAATGAACGTCGGCCTATTCCGGTGCTCATTTTTTAGCCGCCCTGTGAATGAAACTCATCGTAAAAGGGGAGCGGACAAATCACATGATCGGGTTTCCACTCTATAGGAAATTAAATTGTGCACTGTACTGAATTTTTTTTCTAAAAGTTATTCAGTGCGCCTCAACAGGCTCGAGGTGTTTTTTATACTTTTTCTTCATCCACTAAGAGCAGCTCCCCAGAGGGACCTTGGCTATGCTAAAGGAGCGCCACGGCGGTGATGTAGGCCCCGAGTGGCATGTTGCTTCTGTGAGTCGTTCAGGCGGAAGGTACTCTGGCTTTCCTCTCCACTGGTTACAGGAATACAGGTGAGCCCACACAGCAGGTGAACCTGTCATAGTCAGCACCTGCAGGATCCCAACAGCCAGCAGCGGGAAAAAACAACTGAAGGACGGAGGAAGTTTTGTTGTGAACAGTTGTGTGAAGCTGAAGCAATGAAGGTGGAACACAGTGTGTGTGGTTAAAACTGCCCAACAAGACTTAACAGTTTAACGTTTAACATGAGGGTTTTTGTGTGTTTGTGCCTATAAAATAAGTAACTGCTGCTCTTAAATTTAATTTAAATCAATTAAAAGCGTTTAAACTCTAATGCAGTGCATGGCGTCAGCCTTCACTTGAGTGGTTTTGAGGCCAATTTATGATACATTTATCTTTTTAATTCATTATAAATATGTAATACAGCTATATTCTTATTTCTAGCAATTCATTAATGTCTTAGTTTGGCTACTCTGGACGTGAATACACACGGTGAGATAGAATATGTCATCACTATTATGTTTTATGCGTCACTATTATGTCTGTTTTTTCTTTAGAATCCAACTATGTCAAAAGTAAAATACAAGTAGATTATGAATTAAAAAGAGCAATATGAATATTGACGAAGAACTTGCATTATTTTATTGGTCAAAAACTCAAACCCATGAAGCCTTTTTGGCCTTTCAGAGCGTTGCTCATACACTATATAATTTGTTTAAATGTTGATTTATGAACTAATTGTCTGTAATTGCTGCTTAGTGCCACTGTTAATCCGAGCTGTCTGCTTCCTGAAGCACATTAGGCCAGATTTGTATAATGAAGTAATTAGTTTAATTACGAAGAAGAAAGTAGGGATAGCGTAAGAAACTGGGAACAAGAAGCGAGAAAAGTACCCGAGTGCCACGAGCGTGTTTTCTGTCGAGCTATTACGAAACGCACTCAGCAGAGTATATGAAAATGTGAGCTAATCATTTCCTTAATTAAAGCCCCCCACACATGTGAACAAAGTTGATTTAAATCTCTGCAATGTGAGCGCTTTTATTAAGTTTGCTGTCAGATGCCAGTTTCTGGACCGACTTCTCTGCAGCGTCTCACATCTCACGAGTGTTTCCTCAGCTCGCTAACAACCCTTTGCTTCTTCACACGTTGGAAAAAAATACAGCTCTGTGTTTTATATTTGGCTTTCTGTCGCCTCCGCCAGAAGCTGCTGCCATCGCCGCCGCCATCGCCGCCGCCACCGCCACCGCCACCAAGACCGCTCCATTGTCTGCTAGCGTTGTCATTGTTATTAGTCTTTTTGGATCGCCTGTGGAGGTATCGGCAGGCTCCGGGGGGAAGCGGGCGCCAGGCTGGATAATTAGCTGTTCTCCGATGCCAGACGGGCACGTTGCCGTCACTTGGAGGGGAAATGGAAAGTGGCATCACTATCACAGTTACACCGGAACAACCTTTGGTGCGAGGGCCCGGTTCCAGCGCATCTGTCACGGCGCTCGTCGTCTACCCTACTGGCAAGACAACAATGCTCACCAGCGTAGCGGCGCACAGCATGGATAATTACTTCATCTGAAACGGCATTATTCTTGTCATGTTTGTCATAATTAGCTGGGGGTGTGGTGGAATCGATATTGATTATTGGAGACGAAGCCATTGGAAGACTTTGGCTTTTTCATTCTTCTACAAAAGAGACATCAGAAAAACAAATCCAACTTTTTTTTTGCCTTTATTTATGCATCCTTAACAATCGTACATATGCGAGGGCGTAATGCTAACTACTTTTTAAGGCTTCCGATTCCTTTAAAACCCAGAAGCTGCTGACTTTGCAGCATCTGATCTCCAGTTTCCCATATGAGGTTCTGCTGGCTTCTACTCAAGATGTGCATGACGAGGAAAAGTATCGAGAGTCCCGCCGTCAAGGTACCGCCGAAGCCCAGCAGGATGCCGTAAAAGAAAGGCAGCGCCACGTCCAAGGGCCCCTTCTCGTAAAGAGGCATGGGAGCTCGCTGCACGATCAGATCCAAGTCGCGGTATGTCAGCTCCCTTACTAACACACACACCAACACACCAACACACAGCACAGACACATCAACAGGGTTCGCATGCCACCTGGAAAACTGTAAACCAATTGTTTACTCATTGAAAACACACAGAAAATGGGAAAAAGTTAAATTTACTGGATGTCTTGTATTGCTCTGGAAGGTTAATTCGATGTTTTCCAGAGGTGGGAATCACCAGAAGTCCCACGATAAAACATCGTCACGATGCTCAAGTCCCGATACGATATTATCGCGATATATTGCGTATCGCGATGTAATGCGATTTATTACATTTTTTCTCAACCGCAAATTGTCCCCAAAGGACAACTTTGTCAACAAAAAATAAATAGATTTTTACTATTCTAGGACCAAAACGTTTAGAATTGATTAAATAAAAGATCGATACTCGGCTTCCGTGTATCGATACAATATCGCCACGTAAAATATCGCGATACTATGCTGTATCGATTTTTTTTCCTTCGCCCCTACTAAGCTATCTATCAGAGCTCTAAGCTACGTTCAAGATCATGTGAACACTTAAATGGGAGTTTAGGGACGAGTCGCATCACATGGCAGCACATGCAAGTACTTTCTACTTTCTAGCTAGCTTGTTTTACCTGCAAAGGTTTAAAGTTTGTCAACTTCTGCAAGGAGCAATGTTGTCAAATGTGTGTTGGGCATTGACCAAATACTGGCAAATTGTACTCTTTTGCTTTTTAATTGCTTCATGAAAAGAACCCACTTAATATTACAAGTGAATCAATAAAGTAGGGTGTCTCAATTAAAACTTTGAATCAATTTGTCATCATTTCCAAGCATGTAGGGATTGATTTCATTGATGATTTCTCGCTCTAGACTTTTAAAACAGGGAGGGATTTACTAACGTACGGCTGCATGACCGCGGCGACCCACAACTCGCCATCTCAAAGGACTGTGGGAGCGTTTTTGTCCCGTTTTAACTTGAATGAATGAACCCGGGAGAATACGAAAAAAACAAAAAAATGGACAGGTGATAATTACATGTTGGAATTTTTAAGTGTCCTGGGAAATACTCCTCGTATAGTGAGAGTGTTGATGTGAAGAAGTAATGAGTTGGAAGCATGCCTACGGCCACCAAATCTAATCTGGCATCTCATCTAAACACTTAATAGAATCATGGTTCACTGGAACATTATATCATTTGTCATTCAGACAGTCTCCAGAGGGATAACCCCCCCCCAAAAAAAATCGCCTCTTGACATCAATAGCCAAAGATATTTGGCCCTTGACGTGTTAAGAATCGGTTCGCCATCAATAATTCTATTTAATAATGTGCCAAAGCTAATGTGACTCTTTCAAGCTGTGGGATGAATTACCTTTTCTCCTTCTGACCCTCTGGGCTCGCTCTTCGGAGTCCGATTGTTCCACCGGGACGTTTAAAGAGTTGACATATTTGTGGTAATCTTCAACGTAGAGTTTAATATTCAAGGCTTTGTCCTGGTTGATGTTCTTCCCCACTTCTGTGAAAACACAAGCACGTTGCCCATCTAGAAGTATATATATAGCTGTCACTTCAAATAATAAACTTGCATGCATTTCATTAAAAAAAAAACAACTGAACATTTGAATCTAACTGTGGTTTTCTCGCCCTAAATATAATCAGTTCTGGTATAAGAGCAACTTCAGATCATAATGACACCAAATGGGCCTCTGAAGTTTCTACATATGAGTGGATTTCTTCAGAACCGCAATCAGGTGTACGATATTTACTGCATTATTAATCTAAACAGTCGTTTTCCTTAAAGCCACCACTCAAGCTTCAAGGTTCAAGGTTTTTGTTTTGACATTTGTGCATAGACCAACTATGGAAGCCCATTTCCGCCACACACACCAAAAAAAATTAGGACCAAAAAAAAAAAGAAAAAAAAGAAAAATTAGGACAAAAAAAGAAGAAAAAAAATTAGGACCAAAAAAAAAAAAAAAAAAATAGGACCAAAAAAAAAAAAGAATCAACTTTTTTTTTTTTTTTTTTTTGACGAAAATAAATAAATTCTCATTTCTATCCTGGGATGAAATGGGAAACTTTTTTCCATTGCCTTTTTTCAAGTCAACAAAAAAAAAAGACAACAAAAAAAAAATTGATAATTTTTTTTTTTGGCACTAATTTTTTAATAAATTTTTTTGGTCCTAATTTTAATTTTTTAATTTTTTGGTCCTAACTATTATTATTATTATTTTTGGTCCTAATTTTTTTTGTGTGTGTGGCGGAAATGGGCTTCTGTAACCAACAGTCCAGTCACAAGGGTCAGTTTTTAAAATAGAAACACACTATAATAGGAAGGAGAAAGAATATAAACTATGGAGAAAAACACTATACATACGGTATAATGTGCAAAGGGTGGTGGTATGTACAAGAAAGGTGCTTTTTTATTTTGTAAGTATTAAATAACAGTAATTAGTAGACTATATGACATGATTTCACATACCGCCCCCCCCATATGTCTTATAACTCATCTCTTCCCATCCTCTCCTCGTCTTTTTTCTCTCCAAAGTTGCTGATGAAGGGAGCAGATGGTTTGTTCTGTGGCTGATGTCAGCTCCACTGAGTCCTCTGTCAGATCATTTACACCTCCTTCTATCCGACGCCACTCGGCTGTGGTGTTGTGTGCACACTGGACTGAAACGCATGCCAGGAAGCTGGCAGTGTGCAAAAATGTGCCACTTTTGAAGTTCCAATTAAAACAAATCTCAAAGTAATGAAGCAATTACACACTGTTGTTAAAGTCTCGAGGAGGCCGTCTTGACCAAAATAAACCAAATTTGCAAAATACACCGACGTGGAACCCAAATAGGCCTTTGTTCCAATTTCTTTTTGTCCAGGGACACGCTGAGACCATACTGTGCTGTACATGGAAAAAGTGAACCATTTTGATTTGAAAGTCATTAGCTTAGTGCAGTGGTTCTCAAACTGTGGGGCGCGACCCTCTAGTGGGGCGCGGAGGTATTACAGTTTGGTTTTTTTTAAGAATCCTTTATTAATCCCACAGTGGGGGGATTATTCTCTGCATGTCATCATCCTTAGTAATGAAGGAGCTTTGTGCTGCTGTGAAGCTCTGGGGCTTCAGTGCCTTGCTCAAGGGCACTTTAACATGAAACTATGGGGAGAAAACAGGGACCCAACCGGCTTTCTTGCTCATCTTTTTTGCCAAATATGAGTTATTTTTTTCCACATATATAACTTTATTTGCATTGTTTTAACAAAGTGATTGCACATGTTATTAGTTCTTGTCAGATGGAGCAATCTGGTTTACTTGAAAGGGATTTACATTTTCTTTCATCTATTCATTAAAAAAGCACGGATGGAGGAGTCTCAACAAGTTGGACCATTTTGTTCCCATGTTGTCGGGGCGGTGGGGACATTTTGCTTCCTCCAAAGTGGAGACAGAAACAGCTTGAGAACCACTGCTTTAGTGACACCACAATGGATTCATCCTCCATCAAAAGACACAATCCTGAAGGCAGATGTGTTCTTTCCGTCTGCATTTGCTTCCTCACCGATGGCGATGTCGGTCCTGCCGATGTGCTGCAAGGCCCGAGAGAGCCTGTCGTAGTAGGTCTGCTTGCCGTACCTCAGCATCCAGTCTGTCAGGGCCGTCCGGCACTTAGCCTCACTATCTAGTGAACACACAACATACGACACTCACACATTGCAGGTCTCTGACAGTCAGCTCGCCGCCAGCAAGTCAAAGGAACAAAAAAGCTGAAGTGAACGAGTTGTATTCAAACTGTGAAGGACTTTGCGGGACACAAAAGTCAGACTGGAGAGTGAGACAACAGGCGCATTGATCTGTTTTTGCTTTATTTGTGTGTTTGTGGGCTGCTGGCGAGTTATATTGTCTAAATGTCTTTGTGTTTGCTGCCTTGGCAATGTTTCATGGAGATAATCAATTGACGTTGCCAAATAATGCTCATCGCCTCCTCCGTGGTGTACGAAGCTCTTTTTATGTTTAATGTTTATTTCTTTGTAATTATCTGAGTTTTGTTCTCTTTTCTGGTTAATTTTCTTTTGCTTTTACTGAAGAAAGTGATTGTTAATTTGTAATTGATGCACAGACTGTACATGTTTGTCTATATATAGGAAAGGAACAGTCTTTCTTTGGCCATGAGGGCTTGTTGGTGCTGTTCACACCAGGAGACGACGTAATAGTGTGATAATGCTCTTTATTTTGCAGCTTTTATACTGTATAGGAATAATGATAACGATAATATAACCTTCGACCTTTATGTTCAGTCTACTGCTTAATTTAAACCCGCTTCACAAAGACCGGATGTTAAAAATGGAGGCAGGGTTTCCACAACTTTTTTTTTGGTGATCTCAAGGATGCTCTGTCTTGATTTTAATCCAGAACACCACGTTTAAATGGATTTAAGTTTCATTTTTTTGGGGTAACTATTGCGTAACATGTGTCAAGAGGTTACGCGAAGACGGATGTATCCGGTCTTTTTTCAAAATAAAACCCGGTGGTTGGAGACCGCCGCTCCAAAGTGCCGACGTTGTGTTTCAGATGGCGAGCACACCGACCTGCAGCGGGAGACGCCTCTCTCTTGGCTCGATGTTGAAGATTCAGTGGATTGTTTTCTACTGAGAGACGCTCGGTGCGCTGGAAGATGTTTTCCTCTGGATGAGAGAGGGCGAGGAGAAGCTCCTCGCAGTCCTTCGACGTCAACATCTCCACCAAACGCTGCATCTGATGGACGCCAATGTCCTCTGCAACTAAACGGCCAAAACACACTCGAATTACAATCAGCGCTAACTCCAGGAAGAACACGCCCTAAAAACGAGACCAAGGGTTATTTAAGACAATTGTGGCAACAAAGTGACAATTAATAAAAATTATTGAATAAATTAATTAAATCTAAACATGTGATAAATGATGTATGTTTACTTAGAATATCATCAGAACTAATTTACATTTACTGGCTGAAATTAAGTGACATTTACTGACAATTTTAGTGAAATTGAGTCATATATATTGATTATCTGGGTGAAATTAGTTACATTTACTGAATATTTGAGTGAAATTAAGTGACATTTGCTGAATATTTGAGTGAAATTGCGTCATATATATTGATTATCTGGGTGAAATTGAGTTAAATTTACTAAATATTTGGGTAAAATTGAGTTACGTTGAGTAAATATGGGTGAAATTGAGTTACATTTACTGAACAATGACATAAAATCTATTCAATAATATGACTTGTCACTCGGTTGCCATCATTTTTCTGTCTAATTCACTCACTATTATGCCATCTTGGTGTCACAGTAAACTTAATTTAGCAGATCATACATCCAAAGTACTGCAGGTGAACATTTATTTGTGTAAATTTACATTTACCCCAAATTCTTATCCTCATATTTTCTTAATTTGCAATCCTGGTGCACACAGTTGAAACACTATATTCCACCCGTCACATGACAGCGAGCGCCTACAGAACAACGTAAACTCCCGTTAATGAAGCGTAGTGCTGACACCCAACAACAGCTTTTTGCTTTCAATTAGCAGGAGCTGCCCGTGAAGCCGCCACGCCGCCTGATCGGCTGGAAATAGAAACTGAACAATCAACATTTTCCAAAGAAGGGAACCGAGTCGTCAGCGGTTTCTGTCTCGCTGTCGGTTCCTCCAACATGGCGGCCGCTGATGTCACTGCACCTGTGGAGGGAACGTCCGCTCTCACCTGTGTCGTCTGCGAGGGTCCAACTCCGGAGGAGAAAGAAGAAGAAGAGACAGAAACTGAAGACGTTCATGTCGGCTGAAGGAGTTTAGACTGAAGTACAGTTAAAGTAACGCTGTGTGTCAGAAATAATGCAGAGGCTGATAACTGTTTATGAAGTTTACTTTCAAAACTCACACATGTTCTAGAATTTATCGAATAGTCAAAGTCTTTTTTTAAAAGGGCATTCTAATTATTTCATAATTATGTGAAACGGTGAAAATAAACATTTTTCATTACATCTTTAGTAATGTGATATAAATATAATATTATATATATATATATATATATATATATATATATATATATATATATATATATATATGAATGTAAATATGAGGTGATATGTACAGCAAATAATTAATAAACATGTGTGACAGTTATTTTAAGTGGTTCAGATGTTTATGGTGTTCACATCTGATCACATGACTTATGAAAGGAAACTTCTTGTTTCTTCCTCACATACACTGGACACACACACACACACACACACAACTAGACAAACAAAATGGACTAAAGCTGGAGGATGACTCGCGCTCTCTGATCTCACAGGTTTATGAATAAAACTCATTGAATATTTTTTTTTTGCATATATCTGAATGTTGAATGAACTCTTTGACTCGATTGATGAACTGTTGCATTGTTGTTTTGGTTTATTATTATTATATCTTTTATTATTACATATTGTTTTGTGTGTGTTTTCTTTCCTTGTGGCTCTTTTGGCCTGACGCATCGTTTGTTTTTTGTATTTTTTCTTAACTTTTCAGTGACGTCATTTTCTGTTGTAGAAATAAATAAAATGTCATAAAAATAAAAAAAAGGAGAAAAAACAGCTTGTCTCTATTGCACTTAGAGCTTCATCCAGACCAGGTCTGGTTGTCGACTTTAACTAAACTTCTACATGTAGAATCTGCATAACTTGCCATGTATGGGAAAGTGAAGCTGCATTATTATGTTCATGTTTCTTCATGAGGTGCGTTGAGCTGCAGCTCTCGAGCAGCGATAACTCTGTTAAATGGCATTACTGTGTGGGCTACAGCGAGGCCATGTTTTACATTGTTAATAAGCTTCATTTGCCAAAGCGTAAAGGTTGTTTGTGTGGGCTGAATCTCACATTCTACATCACGGCTAATGAAGGAAGAAAAAAAACAAAACATGGTGCTCTCGGGCTGACGGCCACAGGAAGTCGGGTGTGGGTGGTGAAAACGACTCCGCGATGATTTGAGATGTTAAAAGAAAGACAAACTGAACAAAAGGTCAAGATATTTATTCATATTAGTGAGTTGTTCAGTACATCTTATGAATGAAAATGCATGCAAAACACATCTTATATGATAAAGCGGTGGAAATACATTCAGATAGACGTCACAACAGTATGATCTTGCAAAAAAAAATCCATTTAGAACGAAACAAATTGAGTCAATTTGTTTGACTTTTGAATTGGACGCCTTCCAGTACTGTGAGCGTTAGCTTGTGACGCGGTATCCCCATGTCTCTTACACTTCACACCACTGAAATCTGGTTTAGTGCACAGACAGACTCCGGTGGAATGAAGGACAGGACACATGGGATATTCCTGCAGAAGAGTGTTTGAAACACAAGACGCAAAACCTGAATCTTCATTGCGATTCGGACTCATTACGGTTTTCCCCTCGGTGATGATTTTTAATCGTAAACTGGAGATGTGTGTGTGTGTGTGTGTGTGTGTGTGTGTGTGTGTGTGTGTGCGGGGGGGGGTGGGGGGGGGGATGTGTGATTTACGAGAAAGCCTCCGAGGTGGAGGAGGTGGCAATGAAGTGCAACAGGAATCCAGCGGTCGGCCTCTCCCATTTTTCCTGGAGTTGTTGAGTTGAGTTTGAGCTCACGAGAGCGAGACCGGGCCTGCCCCGCTCCGAGGCTGCGGGGGTTTCAAAAAAAAAACCCTGAGCTCCGGCACGTTATCACAGGTCTGAGCTGAAAGACTCACTCACTCACTCACTCACTCACTCATCAGTGATGCAACCCTTAGCACCGCGACGCTCAAGCCACCAGACACCACGGCCAATCAGAGCCCCCCCCCTCGCTCTGGGTGGGAAGACGATACCTCGCTCCCTCCCTACATCTGAAGCTTCCTCACCGTCATACCTGTCCTCTCTTTCATGCACACCTCCTCCCCTCCTACACCCCAAAAACTCTTTGTTGGTCCTTCTGAATCTCAACACAAAGGCTGCGATTCCTCCAGGTGATCTTATCCTTTGAAATAAATCAACTCGGATACTTTTCTAGTTGCAGCTGCAGACGAATCTACTGCTGGATTAGACGTTTACCTTGTGCATATAGACAAATGCCTTACCTTGCTTAAGGTGCATTACTCACCTGAGTTGCTCCTTTTCCAGCTCCTCTGTGACTCTGTGAATGCAAATCAAACGTCTTGAAGCCGTCTGCACGAGGGACCGAAGCTCCAGCTGGCGCCGCCGCTATCTGCCTCCTCTCTGTCTTCTCCCGCTACCTGATTCAGGTATTGGTGTTTTAGAGGCACGCGTCGACCAATAAGACACAAGCACCTGAGCGGGGGCCACCCTTTTTTTTTTCTCTTCCTGCCACACCCTGCCATGTGGCGTTGGTTTTTATTGCCGAGGATTAAGGTAAAAAAAGAGCTAATAAATCACAGAAACTGAGATCTAAATGAAGGTATTCCCAGAAGAGAGGTGACCGCGCGACAGTTTTACTAAAATCATCCTTTAAAAAAACAAGTTATTAACACAACAAACACTTCTTATCCACTTCAAAGGCTTTGCGAGAAGACTCCAAGGAAAGCATGAGCTTACAAATGTAATAAAGGAGTTTCATGTAATATTCATCTATTAAGGGCCCGTGTTCATTGTTTGATGAGACTTTTCTGTAATGTGCTAATTCTTTTAGTGTCTTTCTCTGTAGAGTAAACCCCACACTTCATTAGAAACATCTCTGAAGCATTTCAGAAGCCCTTTGAACCCTTTTTAATTAGACAATATTTGTATAATAATTTGCAAACAGCGGCGAGGAAAAGAAAAGTTGCCTCAGTAGTTCGTTAAATTGCCGTCTTTTCTACCTCCTGAACATCGTTCAGCGCCCCAAAAAAATGACTATAATCCACATTGATGTCAAAATCAAAATGAGTAAATAACAGCAGTTAACTGAGCTGCGAGAGGCAGCGCACTTTGTTTTCAGGCCGATGCATAAATACATTTTAACAAGACAACTTTGCGGCTCCATTCTCCGGGTTTTCAGCCTCAATGAAAAATGGGGGGCGACACCCGACATCCCTCAATGTGAAAGGAGCGACTTCTTGAAAAGCATTCCTCACCCGCACAATGGCAGGGTGTGTGGGGGTGGGGGTGGGTGGGTGGGGGAGGGGGGAGGACAGACAGCACCCACACATTCCTGAGGTATAGCGAGCAGCACCGAGCCTCACACCTGACAAGATATTTCTTTCTGTGGGCGCATTAATTTGAGCCCAATCTCTTTTATGTGTGATTTCACTGACAAGGACACCAATATCTGTGAGTTATGAGCTGTTGTTCGCGGCAGACAGACCTTTACCTCTGTGTTCTGTGTGGGCCAGATAGCTCTGGACACTGTGACTTGTTCCCGCTAATCTTTTTTTGGACCTCTGGAAAGGTGACAGCGAGAAAAACGAGCCTCTGATAAAAAAAACACTCTGCTCGGAGGCGACGGCGCCGACGAACCACACGGGGAGGAAAAAGATGCTTTTTTTTGTAGAATATTCTGGCCGTTGTAACAGAAATCTACAGAATGGAGCAGATTACAGCTTAAATTAACCAAAGAATGGAAGGTTTTCTTAAGGACTGGCACATAAATGGCCTGACTGTATTTCTTTACTTTATGGAAAATGATTTCTCTCTTTATTGATAGTTTTGTTACTATGGCATTGTTTTGGTTTCTTAATTGATTTGTGTGTTTGTTTGTTTGTTTTTCTTTCTTTCTCCTCATTTCTACACTTGAATAGTGAAGAAATAAGTGTACTGTTCGCCACATACATAGAATCTACAAAATATGAAGAAAAAAGAAAAAGAAAAGATGAAATAACCCCAGAAATAAAAATAAAAAGCTTCTGGCTATGTTGCTTTTCAATGCCGACCGTCTGTAACAATGCTGTTGCTTAATTTAAAAACATACCTGCAAATAAATACACGAAGTAAAGATGTTTTCACAGCATCAACATTAACATACGGCGTCTATTTAATGCATCAAATGTCTCCTTGAAGTCTTTAACAAGGTGGAGAGATGAACAGCAGCGGCTATTTACAAACACGTCCTTGTTGACAACATTTTGTATTAATATTACAAAAACCATATCGCAAACGTGGGAACATTAAGCGTGAATGACAACAAGCGGTCAACAGCGTCTGTTTGCCTGTTTAATGACTTTATGTTTGAGTTCACATCTCACATAATTACACTTTTATACAAGTTATTTCCACCGGGGTTTCTGGGAAATATCTCTTCAGTTTCTCCCTGTTTGTGTAATGTTTTAGAGATAGTTATAGAGGGCTGTGTGGCGCAGAATAAAACTATTTAAAAAGTTCTGTTCTTTGAGTTTCAACGTGTCTTTCAGTGCATTCGGTCCTTTTAGGGCTTTTAAATATATAAATATTGACATATACGCCTTTCCAGGTAAACCCAAAGTAAAATGAAAGCTGTAGTAGAACCATTTGAAGTACATGCATGATGGTTTTAGCCTCTTTTGAAAGGTAAAACTCTTGTTTTTCTCCTGTTCTTGCTCTTGACATTGAGTAATATAAGTTAAAACACACACACGTAAAAGCTTTTCTGTATTGTTGTGAAATAGTTGCCTGCAGGAAGTTACAGCTGAGACTTATGAGCTGGAAAACACAGTGGGAGCATAGCATGAAGACTTACCTAGTCCCAAGTAAAGATTTGATTACAATATCACAGAAAATGAAGATTTTACACATGTTTTACTGAGGTTGTGTCGAGGCGTTTTCCAATGAAATAAAGGCCGTTTGGAGACTCCAGAGGCTCCTTTTAGGCTCTAATGAGAGGCGACACTGAGAGGTATCATACGTACAGACTCACTGTGGCTGACAGATTAACTGAAGCGTAACAAAGCCAGGTCAGTGTGTAACACACACAGATTCGGGTGTTTCGGTGTGTGAGCGTTGGCTCTTCGCTCCCTGAAGGCTTCGTTGAAACACGTCACAAATGTGAGGAATGTGCGCTTCCACACGTTTTCACACTGGACTCACGTTGGTAGATTCAGATGCAAGTCGCTGGTGTTAAAGCGAGTTGTTACTGCGCTCCTGCACATGGCTGAACCCTCGCGTTATGACAGTGATATTATCATAGATCTCTGATCCCACATAGGAAACTGCTGCGTAATGCACAACATTAACGCAACTGTTTTGTGTTAAATGCAAACCTGAACAACAACAACAACACAAGCAGCTTCGTGGTTAAGAAGTTCAAAGTCTAAATAAAAGAGACAATAAATCATTTTGGGGTAAACATGGAAGTCTGCACTACTTTGCACTTGTGCCATTCAGTAAATTGATTAAAAAAAAGCAACTTTTACAAACAAATCATGAACTTTTTTATTAAAAATGTAATCTCTAAGATGTAGGATTGCACCATCACTGCTTGGAAATGTATATTAAAGTATTTTGGGCTATAACACTATACTTATACAAACATATCAGAGCTGTTATGCTCGTTGTTGATTCATATTTATATTCTGCATCTTGTGCTCTCAGGCTGCAGTGTACTGAAGCCGTACAGAACAAACACACACATATGAATCGTTCAAATGAAGAAACAAAAAGCACATTTCCTGTTTGCTTCAGTCTCACACCAAACATTTGACTGTTTCTGGTGAGACTCTGGGCGTCGGCCTCGTCTGCAGGCTCTGCAGCCCGAGGCCGGTCGAAAGGTTCGTCTTCCTCCCTTCATCCTCCCCTCGTCTCCTCTCTCTCCCCCTCGCTCTCTCTCTGACGCCTCATTGGCCGATTCTGTTCCCGACTTGCCCGAACAGGAATGCTGCCTCCGCGTCTAATGCACTTTTACGTTCGCGCAAATTGACGATGAGGAGCGCCATCATTGTTTGTTTTTTTAGCAGCATAAATATTTCATTCTCCATTTGGATGCAGATTTGGAGACGTCACACCCGGAATACAGATGGGCCGCCTCTCCCACGGAGAGACCCCCGTGTGAATATGATTATCTGTGTGAGAGCTCAAGACAAATATGGTGCGGAGAGATTAGGTCTTATTGAGAAACCGCTGTCCCCTGTAAAAAAAATTATAGTCTGAATCATAATCAAATCCCACAATTTCAGATGCATTTAGATTTACGGCATTTCTGCAAGCTGCGTAGCAGTGAATGCACCACATGAAGAGAGCTGGAACAGTTTCAGTGAACCCTTCACGTCAGGGAGCTTCAGTAAAGCTGTAGTTCTTTAATGGAACATGTATTCATGTGCAACATGCAAAAGGTTTGGCCCCTCAATGGATAATTCTCCCATTGCAGCGTGAGACAGGGGGTCTGTCAGCACCCTGTGTTTATGCACTTCTCTCGCTGACATGAAGTAATGCAACGCGCCGTAATAACAGTGGAGGTTGACGGCATCGCAGCGGGAATCATTGCAAACGCCTCGTTTTGTTGCCCTGTTGGAATATCACTGCAGAGCGTGAACGGCTGCAGACGCCAGATCAGTTGCTTTCCTTCTTGTCCCAAACCATGGAGACGTTGCCATCGGCATCAAACACGTTAAGGATACAGAAGGCATTGTTTTGCACCTTTTGCAGAATTTGCAACCCCTTTTTTTTTCTGCCTCTTTTAGCGAGACTAAATACAAAAGCTCACAAAACACTCCCATGTTCTTCTGCCTGCAGCTCCATCGGTGAACGCGTCGGGGCATGTCTCCTGTTCAGAATACCTGTCTGCTTTTCCCCACTAAGCCTATACTTCTATAGAAACTGGGGGGACATTCCAGCGCTCTGGAGGTGGTGATTAGACGTGGGGTTTTTTGTTTTGAATGAGAGCGTAGGGAGCTTCTGTGTCTGCGTTGTGGGCGGGGCCAGCGGGCGCATAGATGAGAGGTCAAACACTTATCTCATCGACAAAGGCGAGACGGACACGACCGACACCCTTTGATTAGCCGCTTCCATTAGCTCACCCGGTCACGCCGCAAAAACAGACGCGGGAGCACTCGGGTCAAATATCGCTCTGCCAGGAATGTCGCCTCCCCAAAAGGTGTTCGATGGTTGATCAGGGCGAGGATTTGAGCTCCTGTGTGTTCGCCAGTGTGCATTTCCAGCGTGTTTGTGCCGCGCAAACAGCTGCAACCCGACACCTGATTTCCCGCAACTTGTCGAGTAAAGCAAAGGTTAATCAAGGGACACGTCCTGAATTATTTTCACAATACACAGATGGATTTCTTTTCTTTTACTGCTAAAATAAGTCAATATATTGTCTAAAGGGACTGAAATAGGTCATTGAGAGCCAATCTAGATTAAACCTGCACAGTCCAATGTTAATCCAGAGTGAGCGGCTGTGATTGGCTGCACCGTTTGTCTCTTTGTAAAAGGTTGTTTGGTCAAAATTCTGCAGGGAAGAAACGTCGGTAATCTTTTTTTTTCTTGCAGAACACGGCACCCGGGCTGTATCTCAAAGGACAGCAAACGGGTCTTTTCAACAAAGCGCCAGCTCGAAATTAAATTTAGGATGCGGTCGACAGGTAATTAAAGTAAAGCAATTTTTAAAGGGATAGTTTAAGATGCTGAGAAAAAAGGTTTTCCTGGAGAGAGTTGAGTGAAAAGAGCGACGCCGCTCTCATGTCCATCTGTTAGAGACACAGCCGCAGTCCGTCAGCCAGCTTTACAAAGCAGACGGCAAATTTTTATTAAGCAATTCTAGTTGAGGCGGGCCAGCAACCTGAGTGACTCGGCAACCTGTGTGACACGGCAACCTGAGTGACACGGCAACCTGAGTGACAGGCAACCTGAGTGACTCGGCAACCTGTGTGACACGGCAACCTGTGTGACATGGCAACCTGAGTGACACGGCAACCGAAGACATGAAGCCACAAAATGAGTCTTTGTAGACTAGCGGTTAGCATTAGCACTAGCTATGTGTATGAATCTGACTTAAAATGACTTAAGTATAAATAAATAAATGCATGAATAAATACAGGAATAAATACATAAATGCATAAATAAATGTATAAATAAATAGATACAGGAAGGAATAAATAAATGCTTAAATAAATGTATAAATAAATACAGGAATATATAAATATAAGTTATACCTAAACAGGACGTCATCAAATCAATCCATTTCTATATTTATGTATTTCTTCATTTATTTATTTCTGTTGTTATATGCAAATGAGCTGGAGCGATCTATTTATTCATACATTTATTTAAGCTTTGATTGATTTATTCCTGTATCCATGCATTAATTTATTTATACTTAAGCCATTTTAAGTCCTCCATATGAAGCGTGACGGCAATCAGCAAAAGTAAAATGCAGAAGGTCGTCGTTAAAATACGTTGCAGTAAAATGTATAGATTTGGACTTTAATCCATTAACAACACTATTAAATACTCATTTACAATAGTTTTTTTTCTCTCAGGAGAAATAACGATAAGTGATAGATGCAGTGATACGTTCCTTAATTGAGTCAACACGCACCATTTTGTGTGAAAATGTGTAGGAGGTGCGATTGTGAAGCCGTACAAAAGACAACAAATCAGCAGCTTCTTTCACAACTGGCCGGTGAACAGCGAGACGCTGCTCTGAAATAGACAATATCTGAAGACATTTAAAGCTTTATCATAAAGCAGCAGGAAAAATCACATGGGTGTGAAAACAACAGCGTTATAATAACTCCTATAGTCCTCTGCACAGTAAGCATGCTCAACAACAACTGCCATATGAATATTCTAATTTAATTATCGACAATTAGTCTATTCTATTTAAAGCAGAACCTCGTAGACGGGTATTGACAACGCACATGAACGCATCACAGACATGGTGTGATGCTAAAATACTGAAACTACAAATATTTAAAATGCTCATAATGAACGTTTGACTGATTGCAGGTGTGCTATACATGTTTTTACTAATAACTGATGCACATACTTGTACAAAAGTAATCCCTCTCATTCAGCGTGTGTCTGCAGAGACGACCCGCTGCATTCATTTTCTTCTTCTGGGCGTTTCTGGGCGTCGGCCTTTGGGCACTTTGGTGTGTGCCCACACTTGCACGAGCACGTAGCCAAGTGGAAGCTTTGAGAAATGGCGGCCATGAAAACTCAAATATGGGGCGTTGCAAAATGAGATTCTTGAACGTAGCGTTGGCTTTCAGGTACGTGATGCATTAATGGAGCGTGTTCTGGTAACCGTGGTCAGGAGGCGTGCACTTTTAGCATCTTTAAAGGGGGGGCGGGACTAACTTTAAGTTAGCAACAATTCCCGCCAAATGTACCTTCAAGGGTTCAGAGAATGAGTAATTACAATATAAGTGACTTGTAATAGTTTAAATGGCTTTTCCTAAAAAAATACCTCTCAAATTTCACTCGTGACCCACTTAAAATGGGCTCTCTCCTCGTATTTTCCACCGCAGGATAAAGCCCCGCCCCCTTTTGTTTGCATTCAATCAAAATCCAGCACCTTCCTCCACGGTTGTGCATGTGGGTGTGTTGCATTATTCTTCTGATTCACAGGTATCCTCTTTGCCGCTCTCTCCCTTCATTCACTCTATGGATCGCGCAACAATGTGCGAAGAGGAGGAGCCGACTTCAAGGTGCCGTGTGTTCACAAACAGCAACTGACAATGCTACCGAGTGTACCTTTAAGAAAAGACAACAACCTTGTGATTCCTCAGGCGGTGGACGACCTGAGGAGGATGTTTTGGCAAAGGTCAGCAGCAGCTTGTAACAAACACACCTCCCACTGTTACTCTGAAGCTCATGTCTTAAAGGCTTGGTGGTGAACGGGGGCAACATTTAGGATGCTGAGGCTAAAACTAACCCTGGTGGAGATGCTTCCCATTTCACTTCTTTCTAGACTCTCGGGATTAACCGAGCTATGCAAAAGAGTCAACAAGTCCATCTGTGGTCGTGAGAGGCCGTATTCGGTCGTCTCGCATACACACTTTGTGAATTAACTTGTTATATTTTGTGGCACAAGACGTTCACTCCGCTCTTCTTGTGACGAGCGGAGCTCTTGCAGAGGCAGAGGCGAGGCTCTTGTGTGAGTGTGGGAAGCTGCCGTCATCTCCGAGGAAGATCCACTTCACGAGTGAAGACCTGTTTTATTTCCTCCCCGCACACTGCGAGCCGCGGTGATGTCATGGAAAAACACAGGACTGCTGCGAATGTAAATATTGATATGCAGCTAACAACCTGACATTTTAAAGCTGATTTAATCAATATGTTTGCTTGAGGACGGTATGGAAGCCCATTTCCGCCACAAAAAAACAACAACTTCGGACCAAAAAAAAAAAAAAAAAATTAGGACCAAAAAAAAAACAAAAAAAAATTAGGACCAAAAAAAAAAAAAAAAATTAGGACAAAAAAAAAAAAAAAATTGGAAAAAAAAAAAAAAAAAAAAAAAGTAGGACCAAAAAAAAATAAAATAAATACAAATATTGCTTAGATGGTTTTTTTTATATTTTAGTCAAGGAAAAAAAAAAAAGTCGATTTTTATTTTTATTGTCCTAATTATTATTTTTTTGGTCGTAATTTAAAAAAAAAACATTTTTTGTCCTAATATATATATATATATATATATATATATATATATATATATATATATATATATATATATATATATATATATATTGGTCCTAAGTTGTTTTTTTTTTGTGGCGGAAATGGGCTTCCATATCATTGGGATTATCTGTGGTGACAGAGAATTATCTTCATAGTGAAGTGAAATTGGTTGTTTGCGTTTTTTCAGCCTTCAGCTCATTGTTTTGGTCTGAAAATATAAAATATTAGTTTCAGCTGCCTTTCAGCTGTTTTTAGTAACATTTCTGTAAATAAAACGTGTGCATTTAAGCAGCGAAAAAGACAGATTTGCCCTTCAGGAGTTGGTCTAAAACAGCTAAAACAAAAGTAAATATAGATTTACATCAATCAGGTGGACACAAACTCCCAATGAACGCTGGTGTCTGCTTGATGTCTAAATGAGCCGTTGGCTGCTATCTCGTCCACCATATCATCTTTAGTCTTTACGGGGTTTTATGTCAATGTGTTTGCAGCCTGCTGCAATGCCCTCAAGCGGCCAATAAATCAATAGTAGAAAAAAGCGCTTGTGTACATAATGAAATGAATGATGGCTTTTTCAGCTGATTCAGGTTCTGAGGTCTGTGCACACGGTCACCGCCCGCTGCCACGCCCGCAAACCATCGAGCTACTGTGACTAGTTGCATCTGTGCTTTCCCGACTGCTACAAGTCAAAATGTCCGCTGTGAAAACCACGAATGCAGGTTTAACATCTGGATGCTCTCAGAAATACATAGTGTGTGTGCATCCTGGCAGGGGGCAAGTACCGTACTTCAGTATTTCCTTGTACTACATTTGTGTACTTTTATGCTACTTGTGCTAACAGCGAGCTACAGGGCTGCTTTCCAGTTTCCATCACGCGTGTCTCACAAGTTAGGTGAAACACACCGCCAGCGTCGTCTCAGATTCTTCTTCTTCTTCTACAAGTTAAAGTCTTCTTCTTCTACAAGTTGAAGTAGCCAACCAACTTGACTAGCTGCATACAGCGCCACCTTAAGTACCGGAAAGTGTGTGCAGGGTGAACACAGCGGGAACGATACGTTGGAAACTTACAAAGTGACTTTTCTGACTCCTAAAAGGATAATAAATCCTCCAAAACTTAAGAAAACAAAGTCTGTTTGCAGCATGAATTCGTCCTGAATGACAAATACAGTCAGCAGTTGGTTAGCTGATATTTAGCTTCGCGCTAATCTATTTCTAGAAGTCATCGGCACATTGAGTTTGTGATCTGGCGGTGGTTATTTTGTAGCATCTGCTTATCTGAATTGAACTAAAGAAGCTGAATGAGTTACTAACTTTTGAAAGCAGCTGCCGGCTTTACATATTCATCTGGTAGCAAAGGTTGGATAACACAAACTAAATGATGTCTCAACATCTGATGCTGATTCGTCTTCATCGACCGAGCTCTTCTGGATGAGGAGAGGGCAACACGCGGCGCTTCTTCATCCTGCTGAAGTACGCAACGCCAGAATAAATTCCTCCTGCTTTACATGTGGATAAGAATGGGGTTTGATTGAAAGCAGCGCAATCTAATCTGTGATAAATATTCATCCCATGGCCTTTTTTATTCAGTTGTTGTGATGCACAGAATTAATGGGAATTTATCCGGTCAGCTCCAAGATGCGCTGGAGATTCATGACATTTGGATGTCTCCTGTGTGGGGAGGGCTTCTGCATCTTATTGTGACCTGCAGGAAGTAAAGACAACGCAGTTTTTATTCAATTATTTTACAGCTAACAACATTTCTCGCTGTTTATTTCTGCCCTCTGTCTTTCTCTCTCAGGTAGGAATTTTCCACCGGTCTTTGTGCAGAAGTGAGGAATGCTGACAGGACGGAGCATGTCTCCAGTTCTCACACTATTTGCATGACATGTGTCCTCAAAAGTCTGTGAAAACTTGCTCAGACATAAAAAAGACAATGAATCATTTAATGCAATAATTAAGGCACGCCAGATGTGGATAATATCTGAGATATAATATATCTTTCTTTACACAATTAAACTGAAACAGGTTTAGCATTCCAACAACAAATTGGCAGCGGAAGTTTGAGGTGGTGCAGAGAGAAAAAACACATGAAAATATAAAGAAATTAAAATAAATGGCAACTAAAAATCATCATTTCTGGCGTGCATATTTAATTTAGCTAATAAGACATTAGATTTTCTTAAATAAACAGACACATAAATCCATTTTTGGTTGGCGCTGAGTATTTACTGTTTAAAAATAGACAAAGGTCGAACTAAAAAGTCTAACTCTAAACGTATCATCGCCCCCGACAAAAGAAAAGACTTCTCCTTCATCTGTTTAGTGACAGAAGGAACAAAACGGTCCGGGACTTTCTTCTACTGAAACTTCAGCCCACAACACCGTCAGCTGCTGATTCCTCACCTGCAGCGTCAGATATATTTCTGCAGAAAAATGACAGACGGGCGTCATGCCCCGACACGGCGAACGAGTGAAAAAGAAGCCGCGATCTTGAGGTTTTACTGCAGAAATCAGTCAAAGCTACACTTGCGCTTTAGGCCTCCTCTTCCTCTTCCTCCTCCCCCTCCATTCCTCACACACTAAAGTATCCTACTGAGGTTACTGCAGGAATTTGACGGAGAGGAGGATGCCTTTATTTTTCTCCCCCGACGATGCTGACGCGGGGCAACATGAGCTGCAGCTTTGTGAAGCTCCTCGTCATCTGTGATCAGCTCCGGTTTAAGTCGCTGGACGTGTGAAACCTGATCCCGGCCGCCAGATCTCCTTTGAAATGGAAAAAGGCAATATACGGTTTGTCTGCCTCCAGCGTAGATAGATAACAGTGCGGAGCTTCTTTACTCTCTCCATTATGTGGGAGTACCATCCAAATGCATCAGTGCAACACATCTCCATGGAGGTATAATGGCATCCCAGTCCCCCCTGATAATGGCGCACACATTTGAAAGCTCATTTTGCCGGGTAGTTAAGCCCGAACACCAGCAACGCTTGACCATTATCCTCCCCGGTGCTGATAAAGATTAAGAGAGATTTCCCGAATTAGACAAACACGACCGCGATGTCCTTTAATGAGGGAGATGCTGAGTAAAGAGTCATCCTGCAGTCGGCCAATTTGTTCCTGTGGAAAAATGAAACAAAGGACAATAACAATCTCAGCAGAAGAGGAACACTGACGAGCTGCAGGAGGATCGGCGAGTATTTGTTTTTCCAAATGGGAGGAATGCACTTACGCCATCTACTGAAGCAGAGAAGGAAGTAGATGAGGCGAACGCTTGAATACCCAAGAGGCCACTGTGCTGTCATGCACAAATCCCAAAACATGTGAAATGCAAAAATACTGTAGTTTCGTCCCTTTTACCCGCGTACTTCATGTATCAAAAGTAAAAATACTAGTACGCTCATGCCCATAATGCGATATTTGATGCCTTATAACTAGCATATACTGCTGTTTAATTATAGTTACAATAACTCAAAGCATAAATAACTCGTAAACATAACTCAAACATGAATATTCATGTTTTATGACAATAATCTCCTTTTTTTTTGTGTGGGTGTTGTTCCCGTATCGCCGCAGCAGATCATCCGTTTCTACGTAGTTCGGTCGATCTGATTTAATGATCTGCATTTGCATATATAGTATATTACATATAGCTCCATTATTTAGCCAAACAGGACCGTGTTCAACCCACAGATGTGCGGCACACGTCTGCACATGTGCACTGTTAACCGTCAGGATGTACATATTGGGAAGCAAGTGACACGTTTTGTCGCCGCGTGTAAATATAAAATAACGTGATATCGGATCAGTGCACGTAGACTCGCCGATACTCGCTGATTTTCCGTTGTTTCCAGTATCAGAAAAACTCTAAAATGGGCTTTCTCTCCATCACTGGATGAGCCACTGGAGCAACATGTGATTTGCAACTTGACATTCTGTTGAATTTGTCTCCATATTCTCTGATTTAATGTGTGAAACTCTCTCTCCCCCCCGACTGTCTGACGCCTCACTTGAACTTTTATTTGATTACCATAGAAATCCTCGGTGGGTCCACGATGTGTGTGTGTGTGTGTGTGTGTGTGTGGAGAAATGTGAAACGAGCGGCCTGTCCTGCCCAAGATTAATAGGTTCCAACTATTTCGGCCTTTTTTTTTTTGACAGCTAATTTAATACCTAACTTTAACTTTAACTTTCCCCTCATACACACCTGACACGGAGAGTGTGAACAGTGTGAACCGGCGCTGTGATTTCTTGCCACAGCCGGACAGAGTTTTCCCTCGTTATTACCACACCAGAGAGATTACAGTCTTGGCTCTGTCCATGCAGAGAAAGTGTATTGAATAAAAAAAATAATGCACAGTCAATATGAAAACAGGAAATATCTGCTATTTTCATTTATTGTACATTTGCTAATAGATCACAATGCTGCACAATGGATCAGAAAAGTCCCATCAGAAAACAAGAGAATGTATTTTTCGAGTAATTATTATTGTTCATGATCACACAGTATTTTCACATACTTTATGAAGCCATATATGAGACTATTTCACCATCTGTCTCTCTCAGCGTGGAGCCCATTTTCGCTCCTGGAAACTCCAGATATAGATTTTGGAAAAAAAAATGTGCAGAAACGAGATTCTCGTAACTTTTTTTTTTTTTTTGAAAGTTACAAACGCTCCGTGCAATCTCTCTTCCCTCCATGTGAGAGTACAGGCGAGTCACACAAGAGGTATTTTCTCCTGCCGGGAGGGGAGAAAGAAACATAAAAAATAAAAAAAAAAGAATGTCGGCGATATTATTTCTGAAAATCGAGTTGACGTTATTGCAGTTTTATGTGTCGTGGGAAATCATTGTGTCCTGGGCTGCAGCAAATGATTATTGAGAGCTAATAGTGTGTGATGTTTAATATAAAAGGGGGGGAAGAACAGACAAAATCACTCATAGCACCTCAGGGAATAAATTAAGGCTGAGGGAGAGTGAGGGTATGTGGCATCTCTGCAGAAAGAGTGTCTTTATGACCGTGTGGTGTCATTACTGGGACACAACAAATGTCATACACTGTACAGCTGGTGGGAGAACTCTATTCCCAGAGTCCGCTGGAATAAGGCACATGGTGTGTGTGGACTGCAATGTTTTCTGAAGCCAATACATCTAGCAAATATTGACCTGTGAGATGGAGTCATGGTGGCCACGATCTCCTGAGGCGATCCTGCAGCATTACCTCAATTTATATTGCCATCTGTTTGATTAAACAAGTCCCCCTTTTTCAATATACACCAAGCGTTGAAGACGAGCAAAGATGCATTCGCTCCCTCCGTAAACAAGACCTTATATAATTTACCTCTTCACCTCGCTGGACCGGCGCTGGCGGTGTCGGGTCATGGCGGTCTCCTCTACATCCTGGTCCCCAGGCGGAGGCAGATTTCTCTCTCGTTGACCTTCTGCGGGGTCGGACGAAGCGTCGCTGGTGAGTTGCGGAGAAAGAAACAAGCAGCGTGGTCTCAGGAGGCCGTCCCCGGCCTGCGCCGCCTCGGCTGCTGCTGCTGCTGCTGCGCTTATCAGCGGCTGGAAAGAGAGAAGCTATTTCCTCTTATCCTTCAACGAAGGGCACCAGGAGAGGCTTCAGCGCAGGCAGGACTGACGACAGTGTGAATACGTGGCTGCAGACGGACGGAAGCAATGAAGTGTAATGAATATATGCAAAAATAATAGAGAAACAACACCTTTTTATTCAAACCACAGCCAAGGGATGTTGAGGATTTCATTTCATTTGAGTTATATGCTGAGAATATCAGCTGGATAGCCAGTAGGTGTAAAATAGACTTAAAGCTATTGAAGAGCTTTTGACACCTCGTTTGACATCACCGTGACCTGTGTCCATGTTTTACTACAGACATGACTGTAGAAAGATCCTCCTGGATGAGGAAACACCAGAACACGTTGTATTAAGATAAATGCCAATTCTCTCAGCCCAGTGGTCTCCAGTTTCCATAATCAAAGAGATTATTGTTTGATTTGCAAAACGACATGCTGGTCTGGATTAAAGTGCCTGAATCCTGCAGACTTTAAATACACAAAGCCATGAAAGAGTGAATTAGAATAGGTTAAGGGTTGACTAATGACAGAAGATAAAAGAATAGAGATGAGAATAAAATAACCAATACGCGAAAGTAAATCAAGACAACAGCATTAACATGAAATAAGTCAACTCGTTGGATTGAAACTGTAGTTTGAGGATGATTGTTGTGAAATCACTCAGTTTAGTGCCCAGCAAGGTGTGTTCACTGGGTCTCCTGCAGCGAGAGCAACCACAGGAACATTCCCCATTTATTGTTTTATTCTTCTTCCTCATTTATTAGGCGATAGGATAAACCTTCATACTTCATTCTTGGAATAATTGGCCTTCTCCAACTTTCAACTCTCTCATTATCTTCTGTTTACCAATCCTAATACTAGTCTTAATCCATGTTTGTGTCCAGGACAGAACAAATAATCTCTCCCTACAATCTCTCTGACGGTGGTCCAAAAGTTTGAGTTGGATTACCAAATTACCCAACAAGTCTGGTGCTAAACCCAGTCGGAATAACCTATAAAACAAGAAATAAAAAGGCCAGTGCAAAGCATTTTGGGGGATCTGTTATTGTAGAATTGTTGTGCTTTCGTTAGCTTAGAATGAACTGTTCATATCTACACTTTACACATTCACATCTATATTTACATTTATGTTGATTTACACTTCATATATGCAGGTATTTGTATCCTATTGTGTATTTATTTTACACATTTTGCACACACTGTTTACATTAAATGTATATATACACATATATCAACTGGAAATTGCATGCAATATATAAACAATTGACATGCAACAGAGATATTTTTTGGCAATTATCATCCATAACCCATAATAGCCACTGGTTTAAATGGGGACTCTGGACCCTGATGTGGATGAATGCCAGCAGGTGGATAATGGGACCTCTGGGTTCAGTCTTCTGGGGTGAACTAACAACCCTGATGGTGATGGGTGGAGGTGGAGGGTCACAACGTTCAACTACTGACTGATTCCTCCAAAGAGCTCAGGAAGAATATAACTTTGTCAGATGTGATGACGAATGGAAGTTGTGAATAAGAGGAGCTTATTAAACAGCGTTGGAAAGTGAAATTCATGAAAAGGGATGAAATAAAAACGCATCTACATGAGCTTGTCTTCTTTCTAGGTTTTTACACTTCACAGTTTTATTTGTGTATTTTATTATCTAGGGGTGGGGGAAAAAAATCGATACAGCACAGTATCGCGATATTTTGGTGGCGATAATGTATCGGAAGCCGAGTATTGATCTTTTATTTAATCAATTCTAAACTTTTTGGTCCTAGAATAGTAAAATCAATATATTTTTTGTTGTTCCTTTGGGGACGAAAAAAGGTAATAAATCGCAATACTCAAGGTATCGCGATAATATCGCATCGGGACTTAAGTATCGTGATAATATCGTATCGTTGGACCTCTGGTGATTCCCACTTCTATTATTATCATATTCATGCTTTCACATTGTCTGACGTATAGGGTATATATGTATATAATCATACCTGACTCTTGATATTTCTGATTTAATACTTCAATTTATAAATCCACATGCACATTTAGTAATTGCTCCCCATGCAGTGAAGCGTTTGGGACCGTATCCTGCAAGCGTGGACTTTTACAGTGAAGGTTTAAATGCATTTTCTAGCTAAAAGTTGGGTGAAATCGTTTTTTTTGGGGGGGACTTATTGGCTTGGACATTGCTCTTAAAGTAATCAAAAATGCTTACTTTAGCTTTCTCCAGTGACTCCTGGCCCACTTGCAGGCCTTGCCCTCTGCATCGTCTCACAGCGCTGGAGGTCTCAGCAGAGCGGCAGTGGAGCGAGTGGTGATTAAGTTGGAAGGTCAGGTGGAATTGATCATTTTCCCCCGCGGTACATCCTTGCAGCACAACTGGCAATTTGTTTTGGGAGCATAGGATTATTTTGGAGATGTTATTTTCCCTCCTTTCCCCTCATTTCCCTTCGTCTCTCTCTCCTGGGGGGTTTTCATCAGCTCGCATTGGCCCTCTGGTGCTGCCTGACGGGTCGACTTCAGCTGCTGGCTGGAGGTCAGACAGACAGTGGTCAGAACAAGTCAAGCCCAGCAGAGATCGGCTTAATTGAGCTCAATTACTTCATGAGAAGGCATAATCTAAACCTGAATGCACACGTCTAATGATTCATTAGTGCATTAATCACCCATTTAGCTAATGGGAATAACTACTCTCTTTTTTAATAGCTGCTACTAACAAATATAATTTGCCCTTGGTGTGTGTGTGTGTGCAAGGCTTTTCCACCTCACAACTTTTATAGCTACAGCTTCAATGTAAAATGGAGCAACACAATTGTTGATGAAGTTGTAGCACACAAATGTTTGCTTCTTTTATGATTTGAATATACAAGATGTGTGTGGTCCGCACACTGCTTCACGGGGGAAGCGAAGGCAGGCGTCATGTGTTTCATGTCATGTAGACAATATCGGAGCATCGTGCGCTTCAATCTGACAACTTGTTCTGTTGTCTTAATGCCTCATCGAGCACTGACGGCAAGCTGTAATTGCGGGGCGAGCTTTGATAGAGCCGACTGACGCAAAGCTGACAGCGCACACACAGCCGCCATCAGTTATGAAGCCCCCGACATTGTCTACATGTTTATTGGGCTGAGCCGATTCAAAGACACCTGGAGTGTGTCAAACAAAAGCACCGAAAAATAGGCATCGTGGTTGCTTGAGAAAAAAAGTTAAAGCCACATAAAAACTGCCACGAATAATGTGGCATATGAAAACTGCAAACTACATACAAATATGTATAATTGGAGAAGTAAACTTGAACACAGATTACGTGAAGTAAATGTAGAAATTAATAGTATTATTATTGGACCCTTTTTTTAAAAGTATCTTCCAATTTTCTGACACTGAAATGGCATTTTTCAAAATTAGCTTTGTTCGAGACCTTTCACTCTCACAAGATCTGGCAACTATAACTTAACTATAACGTCTTAGCTAACTATTATACAAAATGCTTAATATGGCTGTTAACTGTGTTAATATTTAATATTTAGTTACGTATACATAATGGAGGAACAGCACATTGCAATTAGAGGGTCCACATTGTTTTTTTTCTTGCATAAAGCGGCAGAAATACATGCGCAGTAGAGGTGGAGGGGACAAAAAATCGATACAGCACAGTATCGCGATATTTAGCGTGGCAATAATGATCTTTTATTTAATCAATTCTAAACTTTTTGGTCCTGTGGTAATAAAATCAATTTGTTTTTTTGTTGGCAAAGTTTTCCTTTGGGGACAATTTGCGGTTTAAAAAAAAAGTAACACATCGCAAGATATCGCGATACTCAATGTATCGCGATATCGTGACAATATCGTATGGTGGGACCTCTGGTGATTCCCACCGATAAAGCGCAGTCCTGGATAAGTACGTAGTTTAAAAATGCCTCCCAAACTCAGGTGCATGCATTATTTGTCTGTGCACACGTGTACGTTCCTGATGTGTAAGTGTTTGTGTAAGAGAGAGATGGCTGTCCACGAGGATTGTATTTTTTTCTTCTTCTCTTTAACAATTCATCGTTTTCCCCAACAGATTGCTGCACTTTAGATGCAGGTCAGCCATCTGTACACACACACACACACACACACACACACACACACACACACACACACACACACACCTGATGGGTGGCACTCTGGCTGTGAAGAACGGGTGTAAAACGTGCTGCTGCTAAACGCCTCCCCACACGTCCCAAAGGAGACGCCGGCTCTGCACTCTCCCTCACCTTGCTTGGTTACATCCGTAGGATATAGGAAACGGGGGTAGTGGTGGTGGTGGTGGTGGTGGTGGTGGTGTTTGTGGCTGCGTGGGTGGGTAGGTGGGTGCGATTGTTGGGTTGGGTGGAGAGCTGGCGGAGCAACAAATGCAATCATGACGCAGGTCGCCGCTGCTCGGAATACTAATGCTATTATAATGATTTTGAGGGAACGTCTTCATAAATGTCTGCTCTCTGGGGAGGCCGAGGGGAGACGCGGGGCCCTTTTGCGTGGACGGGCTCTTTTCACCATGAATAAATTCATGTCCACTCCTGCGCGCCGCTCTGTTTGCTCATCTCGTATGCGGCCGGTTCTGCGGGCCCCGTCCCGAGAGATGAAAGTTTGTAAACATGAATAATAATTAGGAACAGGTCGACGGGCAGGTAATCTGCATGTGGGTTCCAGAGGCGTACACAACCCGGGTTTGCATCAATATAGGTGGCCTTCCATTAGCGGTTCGTTTGCACCGGTACACACAGCTAATGTTGGGTTGGATCTCTTATCAACGCAAACAGAACAGATGTGAATTCTCATTGCGTTTTAAAAGAGATTAGACCTTAAATAAAGAGAGAAATGACCGGAGTATATAGTCTATGACTTCTGGGCATCCCTGGTCTTTAACAAGACTTGGTTAAACATGTAAGGGCTTTTACCCGCAGGTGAATACATTCGATCAAACAAGGATTTACACAAGCAGAGGACCGGCTACCTGGATGCTTCGACCCAGAGCAGCGACTGACAGTGGATTATTGTTGCACAGGCGAAGCTACTGTGAGTTTCCTTTTGGCAAAATGCTCCCAGTGGGAAACAAACTGTATATGTATATATGGCTTTTACTAGGAACGGTAAGAACGAGAGAAGTGGTTCTGGTCGTTGAGCCTTGTTGTACATAATGGTGTACGATTGAATTTGTCTGTTCCTGCACAGCGTGATTGGTTGATGCCTTTAGTTGCTGTGTAAAAGCTGAAAAAAAAACAAATGACCTCGTTTTTATGCCTCGTGACAAAAGACGGAGGTTTGGAGGAATAAATTCTTGAGCATATTACAAACCTTCCCCAGCATGCAAAGGCCTTTAGTCACCACACACTGCATACATTTGAGTTCATATAGGAGACAAACACTGAGTCGTCTCTGCAGCAGTAACACTCAACAACGTCGCCGTCTTGGTATATAAGTACACAGCGTAGGCATGGAGAACACCCGGCTGGCGACTGAATTAGAAACTCATGGGTTTTATAGATGTGCTCGAGAGCCTCTGGTGTCACCAGGTTACTGACTTGTTCATATAATGACAGGATGCTAATGATTAATTAAGAGGCTTGATTTTCATTATTACTGTGTCAAGAGAGAGGTCTGATCTTGAAGTGACTTTGGAGCGGGAAGAGAAATCAAGGCTTTTTTTTTTTTTTGCTATTCTGCAGCCAGACCTTCTCCTGGCACTAACAAGCTCCTGACAGCAAACAAATCTTTGACAAGTACCGCTCATTGCCCAACCCCCCCTTTTTATAGATAGTCTTAAGACTTTAATCCGGATCCAGTGACAGGCTCATCCTCAGTCAATAGGGCAAAGGGAGGTTCATGCGAGGGTTGTGTGCACTTGTCCAAAGGCTGGTTCAAGCGCACATGCCCCGAATGTTAAACCGGAGCTCACCTTTAAATGAAGGGTATTGAAGGAGGGATTGACATATGTTTTTGTAAATAACACCCGGGTCAGATTTTTATTTTTTACCATTTATTAAAAAAAAGAGTTTGTGCTCAGGGTTGAATCGGGTTTAAAGATGAAGATCTGCATGACAGTAACTTGCCGTCTTCCACCTTCCACCTTTCTCTGTAATCCCTCTGACCTTTTCAGAGATATATATATATTACCTTGCGTACGTCCCCTGTGTATATGTGTGTAGTATCTCCGTCTTGTCAGCAATGATCCATGCACGGTTACATTTCAGAGCTTTGAGCTGGAGTGTGTGAGAGGATCTGCTGGTTATTGCTATGTGCCCTGCAGCTCCCGATCTGTCTTTGTTAGGCCTGCTGCACAGCCTCTATATCGCACCTGCCTTGGCTAAGACTGATCACCAGCATCTCCGCCGGCCTGTGCAGCTGCAGCTAATACAACAATTTGCATTCGCTCTGTAATTGTCACAAGTGGCACTTTAACTCTGTCCCTTGTGTATAGTGACAACCCTACTGTCACAAAACACGCTGCATTGAAATAATAAGGCAAGCCCTTAGATGCTCGCATATCATCTGTGTTAAATGAGTAACAAGTGCATTCACTCAAGAACTGTACATAATGCAGCTCAGTGAAAGCCATTCGTCGTTCATTCAATTATTTAGAACTGTTCTCCTGATGTGACGGTAAAAATATAACATCTTTTGGATGATTGGTTTTGTTTTCCAGCTTTGTTTGAGGGTCTGTTTCAGCAACAGGTAGCTGCCTCCCTCAGTTTTTTTTGTCACATACTTTGTTTATTCATTTGTTTGCTTGTGCTGTTTCAAACTAGTTGTGCGTTTGCAATGATTTGCTTTGTTGCTTTATTTGCGGTGCGGAAGCTCAGTCACAACTTTTTTCAACTTTCTGTGTGAAAGTACTGCTGACAAAAATAGAAAAAAATAGAAAAAATATGTCAATTAATCAAAAGCACAAAAAGACGCCTCTGATGAGTAAAGTATGGAAGCCCATTTCCGCCCCCTAAAAAAATGATGACCCCAAAAAAAAATTAAATTAAGACAAAAAATAATATTAATTATGAAAAAAAATTCATGACAAAAAAAAATATGACTAATGAAATTCGGACCAAAAAAAAAAATCATAACAAAAAAAAAATTATGACTGAAATTTTTCTTCTTTTTTTTTGGACAACAAACCCGATTCTATGTTTAATTCAATTCAGTTTATTTTGTTTAGCCCAAAATCACAAATACAAGATTTGTCTCGGATGCCATTACAATGTGTACACATCAGACTTCCCAGGACTTCACATCGGATCAGGAAAAACTCCCCGAATAAAGATAGTTTACAGGGAAAAAAGGGAAGAACCCTGAGGGAGAGCAACAGAGGAGGATTCCTCTCCCCGGATGGACAGAAGCAATAGATGAGATAACGTACCAGAGTTACAGCACATTCAATGAATGTGACAGAAAGTAGTCATATAATGAGTAGTATACGCATGGTACACGATCCAGATAACCAGGATCCATGTAGGCAGAAGGAGGTAGAGAGGACGGGCATCAGCAGGGCCGCCATGACATCTCTCCAACACCAAAAGGCAGACGGACAAAGTTACCGACGATCTGGAGAGCAGCGTGGAGCGTCTAGCAGCCGGAAAGCGGTGGAGACCAAAAGCAGAGCCAAAAATAGTTTTTGGACTTCTGTTTATCAGGTGGAAAGAAACTTCACTTGAGTATTTTCTGACCAAAAGTTAAAAAACATCGTATACTCTGTAATCTCTGCTATTCTACTGTTAGCAAAAGAAAAATACTTACCAACTCACACCAGGCATTAATACCATGTTCTACCCAAAATATTGAAACCACAAATCAACATGAATAAAAACTGGAGTTCCCAAATGTACACATACAAGCCATCCTTACACTGTTGTTTATTGTTCTGCAAAGATGTGCATTGAACGAAACAATTGCATCTGGATAAATCATACACCAGCTGCCCTTTATTGTTTTATCATAAAGCGCCTCTTTATTGACTAGTTGTTAACTTCATCAGGATGTCGATAGTCATTATTGCTTATCTTGTCTTGATTATCCTCTGGGCTGTAAAATCAATCAGACATAATCCTATTCCATTCTGCAGGTTCAAATGTTCAAACTGTGTGATTCACTGTACAATGCCTACCGTCTTATGAATTCATTTATTTCATACATTTCTGCCTGAGAGAAGCTAATATCAACTGAGCACCTCAAGAACACAACTAATTCACTAAATAATGACATGTTTTCGTCTGTTTCTCGGTGGGAGGGCGCAGGTCAAGCAATACTAATCACAAGGCTAATAATGATGGTTACTGTTGTAAGTAGGCGCTATGCACAGAATGGCAAAGATCAATACGGAGGAGACACAGCGAGCAATGAGAAATATTCAGTGCAGAGCGCACAGGTTAGAGGTGGACATCATGACCTAGCTTGCTTTAGCAGCTCACGTGGGATATTTGTGAATTTCCATATTCAAGGGCAGACTTCCCCACATGGAGCCATAGTCCTCTGTAAGCTCTGTGAATGACTCCATCTTTACTTGCCTGATTACATGGTCAAACACAAGAGTGACAAAAACGCAGGGTACAGAAACACTGAAGTAGTAATAATCCCCTTACTTCCCCCAGCAAATCCAATTTCAGCAGCATATTGTGTCTGGATAGGTGTTCATCCTTGACTGAATTTGATGGAAACCCGCAGCAACACGTGGGCGCGCCTGAGATAATGCAAAGTGACGTTGCCACGAATGGCTTTGTTTTCCGCGTTTCCCTCCCGACGTAATTTAATGAGCCATCGCGGAGTTGAAAATCAATGCGATGAAGAAAACACAGAACCTAACAGGTTGTGGTAATTATGCGGATAAATCTGTAAACCAATGAGAAAAAACTGTTTTGAGATTAAAAGCGCAAAGTCCAAAGAAATGCATGTCGCCTATTTGAATAATCAACAGCCAGTAGCTGTCTTAGAGGAGGAGGGAGGGGCTGTAGGTTATTGAGGAATTGTCCCTGCCGATGCCCTGGCCTAAGCCCTCCACGTCTCTGGATCAGAGTACACTAATTTGATTTCACGGCATGCCGTTGAAGATGCATTAATCTTTCCCAGACCATCGCACGCCCCCGAGCAGCTGCAGGAAGAGGTAGAGTGAGACACAAGAGAGGGAAGCGGGGTCGCAGCGACGTGCCGCCCATGCTAACGATGTTCTCCTCCGACCGACAGAAGAAGCATCCCTCCGAGGCAGGCCGCGTAAACAGCGCACACCTTCTTGAAATCGCATTCACACCTTTGGAGAGTTTCCCTGTCGGTCTCCATGCCTCCACCTCTCCCACGGTCTCACGGCTGAGACGAGCATTGTCAGTGAGGGACAGTTTTTTTTGTCACATACTTTGTTTATTTATTTGTTTAGTTGTGCTGTTTCAAACTAGTTGTGTGTTTGCAATGATTTGCGTTAAAGACCTTCACACAACGTGAAAATCTGCAATACTCATCTGACGAATACTTCTCATCAAAAGTATTTGTTGCTTTATTTGCGGTGCGGAAGCGCAGTCACAACTTTTTTTTAACATTCTGTGTGAAAGTACTGCTGACAAAACAGAAAAAATTGAAAACATTTGTGGCAATTAATCAAAAGCACAAAAATGCGCCCCTGGTGAGTAAATTCTATGGAAGCCCATTTCCGCCACAAAAAAAAATTAAAATAATAATTAGGACAGAAAAAAAATCATGACAAAAAAAAAAAGGCGCCGAAAAAAAAAGTCAAGGAAAAAAAAAAGTTGACAAAAAAAAGTCAACGAAAAAAAAAGTCAACGAAAAAAAAAGTTGACGAAAAAAAAAAATTGATGAAAAAAAAGTAAACAAAAAAAAAAAGTTGACGAAAAAAAAAGTTGACAAAGTCAATGAAAAAAAAAGTCTAAGAAAAAAAAAAGTCGACAAAAAAAAGTGGACAAAAAAAGTCAACGAAAAAAAAAGTGGACAAAAAAAAAGTCGCCGAAAAAAAAGTCAACGAAAAAAAAAAGTTGACAAAAAAAAAGTCAACGAAAAAAAAAGTTGACGAAAAAAAAAGTTGACGAAAAAAAAAAAGTTGATGAAAAAAAAAGTCAACAAAAAAAAAAGTTGACGTAGAAAGTCAATGAAAAAAAAGTCAAGTCCATATAGTAAACACTTAAATCAAAAAAAATATATAGATATTAGACAAAAGTCAATTAAAAAAAATGAACGAGTCTCCATCTGATCGATCTTTAAATTATTTCAGATTTGTATTCTTTTGTACAAACAGTGACTAGATGCCATTAGTATTCCACATCTCCAGATCCCATATTCATCGTCTGGGCCCTATAGGTCGGCCCCCAGACAACCGTGTTCTGTGATAACTTGTGTCGCAAAATCAAAGCTAATCCATCGCTGTGAGGCAACGTCTCATATCTCACTTTCGAGCAAAGTGAAAATAAAAAAAAAAGATCTATCAATGAGCAAATGTCCCCAAGTCGATTTCGGTCAATAGCAATCAAAGTGGTAGAAGAAGAAGAAGAAGAAGAAGAAGAAGAAGAAGAAGAAGAAGAAGAAGAAGAGGGAGGAGATGAAGGGGGACCACCACAGGTTCTTTCTCGCTGTTAACCCCCACCCACCTCCTGTCCCATTGGCCCACCCGGCTGTCATGTCACTCTGGGGGTACAGCGCAGCTAAGCCAACATCTTTCTTGTCGCTCCCCATTGATCCAACACACAGCGGTGAACACATCAAACACTGCGTTGCCGCGCAGGATCCATACCCCCCTCCCTTCACGGTTTTCAAAAGAAATGATGAAGGCATGAAAATATGAAAATGCTCTTCACAGGGGTCTGTGAAGGAGGCAATTTCCATCGTGCCCATGTCTATTTCCTATGTAGAGGAAAATAACACATTTCTCTGATGTTCCTCCACATGGAGCAGCAGCGACTCTACTTCTGCCGGCGCTTACGGAGCGGGGAGAACAGATTGGGGAGTATTAAATTACTGAGGAGGCTGACATTTTTTTTTTTTTTTTAAACTCTTTATTTGGTTTACACCCCTGGGGTGTGTAATCATAGCCACAGCAAATCCTTGGATTGGCTTATTAGCATATTCATACATCCTGAGTTATTTGTTCACATAAAACTTTGTGGTTGTCCTTGATAAGCATTTTAAACTGGTTGTTTGATTGCAAAACAGTAATATATATATATATATATATATATATATATATATATATATATATATATATATATATATATATATATATATATACAGCGTAGAGAGCAAAGGCAACACCATGGAAGCAGCAGAAGTAGTGACGACAGTGTTAAAGACTGCAGGCCGGAGGAACGGTGGAAATCAAATAAAAAGGATGTTTATAAATGAAATGCAACCCACACATTACAGATGATCACATACTGAGAGTTGCTAGTGTCTAGTGGTGTCAATATATACTGGTATTGGCGATTACCGTGATATTTAAAAATGAAATATGTATAATGTATTCATGACATGCACATGATAATATTGTTTGAATAATTGTTTCCCTTTTAAATCATGCATTTTTTTCTTTTTCTTAAACATATTTATTGAAATAAACTGTCAAATATATGGTATTTTATGTGGATACAGACATTTTCTCACTTTCCCTGTGATTTTTTCATTTAAAATTCATCAAAAGAAACACAGAAAACATACAATGAACTGAGTCTATTGCTCTGCTAATGTTGTGTTGGAAACAGAAGCCAATCCCTTCCACACTCATCCGAGTTGATTAGCTCTTTTAAATAAACACGGGGCCAAAGAGGGATCGCGGTATCACGCCGAGACGTTTGCATGGAGGAGACTTTGATGAGCTGCAAGTCGCTCGGTAAATAAATGAATTAATCCCGTCTATTGTCCTTGAGATTTATTCAGCTGCCGTCCTCACAGGAGAGGAGAAGTTAATTAGCATCGTGGAGCTCCTCGTAAAGATATTGTGCTTGAGCGGAGCAGCAGTCCTTGGGCTTGACTGCAGCGTACAGAAGAAACTTTTCATCAAACGCTTCTTATTCCACTTTGAAGATATCTTTACAGTTCGTGGGATTGATTGATCAGATATTACAGTGGTCGCACGTGTTTTCGATTATCATTCAGTCGAGTTTTTTACTGAAAATATGTCTTCCAATTGGACTGTTGAACTGAACGCCAAAGCCGGTGGTGGACGGAGGCTTTGAATGATAATAAAAACACCTTTTGAGATCATTTCTACTGGAGTTTTTGGCTTTTTCGACTCACTCTTTAATAAAAATATCGCCCCTGTAAGTCACGTTTTTCACAATTGATCCATTCAACCATTTTCACATTGTTTGTCTCAATCAAAGCTTTGATATCGAGCAGTATATATATAGCAGGTATGATTCGCTGTAATGGGACTTGACATGCAGACCATCAGTACGGCATCAGTGCGGTCCTTTAAATGAGCTCCTGGCTTCAGAGCCGCTGTCCCTCTCAGTAATTGAATATAAAAGACGCCGACGTGCTGAACAGTTACTCCGGGGAGCTGACACCTGAAGATGTCACCTGCATCACATCCACTCAGCGTCACTCAGCTTCTCCCGTACGGAGGCCGGAAGCTGGCAAAAAAATAATAAATACATTATTAAATTTTAAAAAATGTAATGAGGAATAAAATACATCGGGAAATTATTTAAAAGCAAAACAAATAAAGTGGAAAATTAATCAATGAATGTTACATATTATCAATTGGCTAAATGAAAAATGTTTTATAGCTTTTTTGGTATATTCAGAGTAATTTATTCACTATTTTTATCCCCTATTTTCTAAATCCGGTACACATTATTTCCCAAGTGTACCACATAAATATTGATTAGCATAAATATACAAAGTTGACAGATGTATGCGTAACCTTTAGTTGGCAATGTTAATACCTTTTTTTGTTGATACCTGTATCAACAAATGGAGCACAAATATGAATCTGAGGATTTACCCAGAATTCATTTGGGGCTATAATGTATAATTCACTGTTGGTATTCAACCATCTTAACATGGTGACAGGTGTCTTAATGTTGCATATCATTAGCTTGATTATATATAACTGCACAAGCGGCTATTTGTCTTTAAGCAGCAACATAGTATAAAAAAAACAATTTTTATATGTTCAACCTGTTCAGATGAGTCACTTGTCCTCCACCACTTTGAGTTTTTAACTCAATAGGTTTCATTTGACACAACATACTGTACTAATATAAGTAAAAGAGGTGCTGCATCTGTCTTTTTTCTCCCTTTTCTTCCTATAAAACATTCAAGTTATATAAATGATATTCAATAGCTCAAACTTAATGATCCCGTAGGTCCTCATTACCGCTGGAATTTGTTCGTAGAAGTCTTGTTTATGGCTTTGCAGAAATCACCCGGCCTGATAGATGTGCCCCAGGATGTTTCATAACATTACAGTATATTTAAATCATTTACAGTTTGTTTTTTTCCATTACAGATATGTGCTGTGCCCCTCCAGCAGCTATTCCTGCATCTTAACAGCCAGGCACTGCAGCAATATCTAACTTATACTTATTTTCTGTGCGCCTATAGAGGCAGTGGAGGCACAGCAGTGATTGAAATGAAGCCCTTAGCGGTGACACTTCCAGCCTTGGAATTAATGGTCGCCCACATAATTGCGCATGCCATTAAGGAAGTACAGATGCTATCAGTGAGAGCACACATCGTTATTTCACAGTGCAACACCTCATTAATATTTGTTGTTTCTTTTTTATTTTTATATACTTTGTTCACCGCCTCCCTCTCATTTAATCAGTCGTGGGGGTGTTGCACTGGATGTTGTGCGGAATAGAAACATGACAGAGAGATAAATCTTCCCGACTCCAGGCAGATGTTTCTTGTTCGGCATTGCAATGAGAGTCGCACGCTAGCGGGGTTCTCAACAGTAACGCCCACTGGAAGGAGTGAAACATCTCCGAAGATCATCTCCGAAGTAGATTTAAGCACCTCTGTCGCACGCCGGAAACTTCCTTGAGTCTTTAAAGGTCAGATAGCTGAAAGCAAGTTGTGATCTATTCGGGGATGTTGCCAGGAACTGCAGCTTCTCCTTGCTAACCTTTCGCTGCTTGAGCCCTTGTTGGGTTTGTTGTGGCCTCCGGTTGTCACGAGCTGTGGGAACATTTTAGTCCTGATGTGTGGGACTGGTAAACACTATCATTCCACCAGCTGAGTAACAACTTGCCGTGAAAGTTTCTACTTGGCAATAGTGACTGTCAATAGTGAAAATCCTGTTTTTTCACTTCATTGACGTTACAGAAAATTGTTATATCAAGAGTTTTAAGTGTCGAACCAAAACAGCAAACTACGAGATGAAGCATCACCATAATGCATGTGGAAAAAGGAAAATAGAAATGAAGGCAAAGGTACAACACTGTGTACGTAGTTTGTGTGTTTGTGTGTTTGTGAACTCCTGATCCCATAATTCCTTTTGAGTGGCTGCCTCTGGAAAACTTCTAAAAAACGTATAAACTAACTGTTGTCGACCTAAAATGAGGACAAATCAAGCAAAAGCATGCTTTATTTCTCTCCTCATATAATTAAAAATTCGTAATATAGAAGAACGTTTCCAAATGAGGTGCCATTTTGGTTGGTTTAGACATCCATGGAGCAACATATACAAGCCATCTTCCTCAGTTTGGTTGAGTTTTTTCCACCACACACGATCAAAAGAGAAGCCTACGATACTCCAGCTGAGGGGAGAACCGATCCTTCGCTCTCGGCATCTGCATTTTGAGCTCAACGAATCAGGTTTTACTTATGATTTGGTCACCGAACAAGCTGATCTGCTCCCAACACACGTCAAACAAGGGATATCTTTTCATACTAACTAGGTTCAAAATGTGACAATGTTCACGCTCCGTAAGGAATTTCACATTTTCTCCGTTTTTCTCGGGCTGATTCAAACCTCACAGCATCATTTTGTTCGGAAACAAAGAAAGCACTTATTGCCCTGACTAACTTCATAAACCCACGCTTTAGTTTCCTGCATCCTCTACACTCCCTCTCTCTTCTGATTTTACCTTAAAACGTCTGATATTTTCCACCCTGACGCTGTCATTGACTTTGGAGGATGTTCAATACAGATGATGGCGAGTCGTTTTATGCTGGCTTCACTGCCCCAGCGGTCCCTGTAGGTGACAAAAGAGCTAAGCAGCGCATTGAAGGACCTGCAGTCTGACGCTGTGGAGGTAGTTATGTTCATTGCACCTCCTGAGCTCCCACTGGCACTTGACGTATGTGGCAGCTGAAGTAAAAGTCAGGGAAAGCTAGAATTCAGAAAATTGAGCATGCAGCTCTGAGTCCAAATGATGGCCTCCTTGATAGCATAGCTAATCGTTAAAAAGAGAACGGCTGCATCTACTGTAGTTACTTTATCATTACAGTCTATCTTTACATTGCATTTTCTCAGCAAAGTGTAACATCAGATATTATTAAATTCCTCAGCGAAGGTTTAGAAAGAAAGTCAATTAAAGTGAATTGAGCGTTCCCATGTTCTCACTCAGCCAGGTGATCATTATATAAGTCTTTTATATTTTCCCAGCACGAGAACCTAATGGCGAAACTGCATTTATCGGCTTAAACGGAGACATCGCCAATGACAAACAAAGTATTCAGTGTAGTACACCGCATGTGGACCACATGCTCCAAATAATTGTTTCCCCACTAATGACCAAGCTGCAGAGACAGAGACGTAGCATTCACCCTTTAATAACCTCCGTATGGGCATTCTCTGTGCTTATGCTGCAATCCCACATTGTAACATTACTGTAATATATGGCTTTGTTTACAGTTAGAGCCCTTTGGTGCCACTACAGTTATCCATCTCCACCATCTTATTACTGTTATTTTGGAATGAGGTAACAATTTCAAGGCAATTTCCCTGCATCTAACTAGACCAACTGGGAATATGTTGGTTGAGAACGATATGACTGGGACGCATCACCATCACTCCTCCCCGTATTACTGTCATGTTATGGCGCTCCAATATAATTACTGCGTATGAATAATGCTATGCAATATCTTTCTCTAAATGAAGCGGGCCCCCACATTGGCCCCAGAAGGAAATCTAAGTCGTGCAAATTGAGAAAGTATTTGATGAACGGCTCTAAGTTTTATATTGTTTTCGACTTGGAAATTCCTTTTCGTTGGGTGATGTGCTCTTTGACAACGGCAATATTGCATATGATGTTGAATATAAACACTGTGACCTACTCGAATCTGGTTACAGTGGATAGAGGACTGCGGGAATGAGTCCTGAAAGTTTGGAAAAGAGTTAGCATTTCTGCCCTCACGGTGAACTCGTGTCGGAGTCGTTTAAAGGCCCCAGCAGAGATCTTCATCAGGAAGTCTTTCACACTCTCAAAGTCCTCGTACTCACATGAATCAATACCAAAGCCACTGATGTGACATAGCAAAAAAAACAAACTGCAAAGCCTGCCCGCACAAAAGCATATGAGTCCATTTCACATGTTTATAACACAATGCAACCATAAATATTAACATAAACCATAAATATGACTTGAAGGAATTGAATGTGACTCGAGAGAACTCCACAAGTTATAAAAAATAACTATTTATGTCCCGAGCTTAACGCCACACATGAATGGCGCTCCTTTCTGGAAAGCTTACAACCCACATAGCCGGATATTTACGGAAACAAATATTTCTTCCCCTCCGTTTTCAAAAATAACGTAGTACACACAAGGTCGTCTTCCAAAAAAGTTTCTGTTAGCATGAACCCGCGTGAATACGGCACCGAGCGCCGTCATAACTACGCTAAACCTGCAGGCGGCAGCAGAGCGAGAAGGGTGAAGCCGTGCAAACCAATCAGAGAATATCACGAGATGCATTTTTAGTCGCATACGGTGACGTTTGAGGACCTAAAACTCTGCGCACGCAAACAGAGTTTTCATAGATCTCCGGAGTTTTTAGAAACGATCGCTTTCCCTGATAAAACCTACGTTTTCGTGTAAATGAAAAGGCCAAACCGCTTAAATATATATGCGTTTTTCCCCTAGTATAAACGGGGTAAATATTAAATAGTAAATATTACTTACTTATGGATTAAACAATACTTGCTTAGTAAGTACTGGCGCCTCTGTTTGAGCAGAGCTCCTGTGTTATGGAACCAGAGGCGTTCAAGGTCGAGGAAGTAAGTTAGGGCATTTTTGCGACCGAAATCTGCAGTAAATAAATTACTAAAAATATGTAACTTTACATCAAAGTCAAAGTTTGCAGAGATACTGTTTAGACATAGTGCTATAATTAAAAAGAGGAAAATACATCCTGGAATATTTTTATTCTTTCCGGATATTTCTTTAGTGTTCTATCATCAATAATAAACCAGTAACACATATACTGCTGCAGTAACCTCTTAACTGGTATCACAAGTGTGTTCAGTATATTATAGCTTTTCTAAAATATTCAAATAGCCCCTGTGGTTGAGGATATATTCTGTATTTAGTATAGGTATGCAAACCATTTGGAATTTTTAAAAAACAATAGACTCAAGTTGGGCTAAACAAGTTTTAAAATGAGATTAGAATATTTTAACTTCTTGCTTATATGATAGAAAACTCAGGGGCTAAAAAGGGAAAGCCAAGAGTTTGCAAAAGCTGACACACGACCTTCTGTTTCTCCTGGTTGTTTGCTCGACACCTGAAGGTATAACTCATTTCAACATCACAGTGCGTGAAAGTCGCAGTGTTTTCTGTGACACTTAGAAAGACTTCCTCTATCTACTGTGAGCGTCGGCGCAATGTCCCCGAGGACGGGCCCGACTGACCTCACAGTGATTTGGAGGTATAATTATTGTCATTACTATTCCAGCCCAAATTATTTAAAGAGTGTTACTTTAGAGCTTGCTAGTCCCTGAGGAGATCACACCACCTGTGTGCCTCAATCCCCTGTGGGCTGAAGCCTTCTCCAAACACAGCCCGGCGAAATGCAAACAGACTAATGAGGGATTTATCTTTTTCCCTCCTCCTTTTCCGACCCATACGTCCCAGCTCCACTTCTGCTCGGCATTAGCGTTGTCCACTGTGAGATCATAATCTTCTTTTTTTGCGTGTCCTTGAATGCAGCACGAGGAAACACAAAGTCTGTAAATTCCTCGTCAACATCGCTGAAATCACCCCACTGTTCGGTAATCCAATTAAAATGATTCTTTAGCCCGATTTTAAATGAGAGGTCCTTCCCTCAGCACTATAGCACCAGATCAACGATGTGGGGGGTTGTGAAGCATTTGTTACTCTGTGGGTGGTTTTCCACAAAGAGACAGCAAGACCCCACCAGATGACATATTATGCTGTGGCTTCATTACCCTCTGGACCAGTAACACTTCCCACAGCTAATAAGATAAATTATTTTAGTTTGACACAAATCCTTTTTTTTTTCTTCGCTGGGACCCAGATACACAATTACTGGTGGTAACACACACTTCCTGTACTAAACATGATTCTTTTTCTGTCTCCATTACCACAACAATGATGTGATGGTGCTGTCAAAACTGCAGTTCAAGAAAACATCAATTACATTTTATAATAGGAAATATATGATTATACTGACGGGGGATGGAGAATTCTCTCCACAATCATCCTAAATATCTTTGTACTCTTTATCCACTTCAATGTCATCTGTTTCTCGTTCCCTCCCTCTTCATTTTTTTTTCTCTTTTCAGAGATCCATTCATTTTAATTGGAGTTGATGAGTATGGGGACTTCATTACCGGCTCGCTATGAATTATTACGTGGTGTAATTGGCCCTCCAGTCCCATAGGAGGTGCCCTGCTCCAGCTGGTCTAACAGGGTGGGGGGCTTGAACACAGCTGAGGTCTTGACGAACTTGAACTTCGTAGCAGTTCCCATTCATGTTGGAAAGTACACAACGGGCTCCTAATGGGATTTAAAAGGACTTCCAACAGATGCTGTAGAACAGGGGTGTCAAACATACGGCCCGCGGGCCGGATCTAGCCCTTCAGGGGGTCCGGTCCGACCCGCCGGATAACTGTTAAAATGACAGAATTTTTTTTTTTTTAATTTTTTTTGTTTGTTTACATTTTAACTAAGACATTTTTAAAATTACAGATTTTATTTTTTGGTTTAATTTTTTTTTTTTTTTTTACATTTTAACTAAAAAAAATTTTTTTTTTAATTATACAAAAATATTTAATAAAAAAAAAAAAAATTAACAAAAAAATGTTAACGACAATTTAAAAAAAAAAAAAATTAAATTTATTTTTTGTTTACATTTTAAGAAAAAAAATGTTATAAAAAAAAAGTCATTAAAAAAGTCAGGCGTGTTAACCACTGAGCCGATATTACGAGAGATATATTATTCAACTGGCCATATTCATTTGTGGTGTTGATGAGATTTTGGTGGTCCCCTTAAACTAAAGTGAGTTTGACGCCCCTGCTGTAGAATTACCCAAATGTATAGTCTCACGCCTACTTATAAAGCTGCTGTTGATTGAACTCTTTATGTTCCATAATCACGAGGTAATTAACGCGTGTTAATGACTTCTAAGTTGCTCATTGAGAGCCGGTGTTTACACCACAATGAGCGACGCATTCAGGCGGCGGAGGAGAGTTCATGACGGACGTCTGGCTGCCGGGCCCATCTCCCTCTGAGACGTTTAATAAATCACGTCGTCCCGTCAGAGCGACTGATAATCATCCAAAAGATCACACGCTGAAACACTTCCAAAGGATTTAACGGACATTTCCCCTCTTTCACCCGCTGCGGTTACCGCCTGTCTCCTCTTTCATTCAGGCAGATTAGCAAATCTGAATATGACGAGGTCTCGGGAAAAAAAAAAAGTTGATTGCTAATTGAAAAAATTAGAAAGTCAATTAGAGGCGAGAGATCTAATTAAACTGGAATTGAATGGAAATATTGCTCCAATTTTCAATTGCTCTCCACAATGTTTAATCTCCTCAAGGCTCCGATTTGCGCCGCTCGTTGCTAAAATGCGATTGTCTCTTCCAGCGCAGCCGTCGGACGGATTGATTTGGATCCAATCACCTTCCCTCCCTGGCTGGCTGATGAGCAGATGAACAAAAGAAGAATATAAAGTCATTATATGGATGGGAAGTCTCTAAACAAAGCCAGACCTGTGTATCTGCCCCCTTTTCCCCCCGTGGGAGACTCACGTGGAGTCTTTCTATAATTCAGGCCTGAAGCTTACAGGATGGAGCGAGCAGGGAAATCTGCTACGAGCTGCTGGAGCAGCGTCCCAAACGTCTTAGTTTAGGACAGCAAAATGAAGATGTCACTCATGACAAACTAGTCTATGTGCACAAGCTTGCTGCTCATCAGTTATGTTGTCACTACGTGAGGGCATATTGTGTCTGTCTCAGATCTACTGCACCTCTCTATAACACTGAGTCGCCCTCACACACGTCGTTGCTTCAGTTTGTACACTTTAAAATGTGCAGGAACTGGCCGGCAGCCATTAGCAAGTAAGTTGCTATCGTATATTTCACAGCCCTCTTGAATACTGTAGTGATTTTTACATAATCCCAGCAGCGTCATTGTTATTACAGTAGTTATCAAAATACAACTTGTCATGACAGTAACACGGTGCTGTGTTATTGTAAAGAGTGAATCCTGGAGGACTGTAACATGCATCACTGTGTTCATTGGAAAACTGTAATTGAAATAGTTACATACTGTAAAATTAAGCCTTTTTTTGATACACATTTTACATTGTTTGTGCACTTTTGTATTTCTGCATTGAACCTGTAGTTCACTACATCTGTCAATAAAACATATATGTTTGGTAAAGTAGTCTCTGGCTCCACTGCTCTAAACATTTACAATGCAATGCTGCGACCAAATGAAAGCATGAGCGTATAAATATCACAGGATGAGTTTTAGAAGTCAGACACCATCCAATCCCCAAATGGAGCACGCACATCTCCTCTTTGATGCTTTATTATGTAAAAAGGCCTCTGAAACAAACTGAATAGTCATTTGTGGCGTTGCGGCTCCACTAAGCCATTTATCCTCTCCCATTATCTGAGGCATCCTCTCCCACTGACAGAAGAGCAAGGACAAACGCTCACCTTCGCTTCTCTGCTTGATCTACTTTCTCTCTTAAAGGTTGACAGAGATTGCTGAAGCAGGGCTGACTGGATTTTCTCTGCAGCATTTCTTTATAATCCCACTTTGAAACATCCAGGGTGATGAATCGGATCCTTTGAAAACACAACTGCAGGTTCTTGCTTCAATAGTTTATATATATATATATATATATTTTCTCCTTTTTTCATTCTGATTTCAGTGACTTGGCTGCACATTCATCCTGAATTTCTGGTTTTGATTGTTGGCCTGAAAAGTACAAATAAACAAGATATTATGGTCCGAAAAGTAAAAAAAATAGTATTCATTTTTAAATTTTGTTATGAGTTTCAATGTCTCATAACTGACTGTTTACATACACTTGTGATATTGCTACTGTACTACAAATATAAAATAAGATCTGCATGCGTTGAGGTTGTGATGTGCACATCTGCAAATAATGAATAATTAAAAGATGTCATTAAATTGTTCACATTTGCAAACAGCAAATCATTTTACTGGCCGAAAAATACACATTTCAAATAATATGTTACATTATTTTCTCTTCCCCTGTCTCTTAGCTTGTGCATGCATACTAATAATACATATTATGTCGAGTCCAGCCTCTGATTTTGCTGCTATTTTATCTTACAAGACTAGAGTCCTGAATGTACTTCTAAAGATATTCTATATTTGGCACACTCGCCCCTCTTAAATAGATTGATTTGTGTCTATTATAGAAATAAATAGCAAGGGCTTTTCTGTAATTGTCCTTTAAGAAGCTATTAGGGAGTCAACAGTAATATATTATGAACAATACTGTAATGAGCTTGCAACGGAAGAGTTTATTAAGGACGACTGGCCACAGACACTTCATTTAAAACTCTAATTTGACTCTGATTCATTTTATAATATGCATCAGAATGAGGGGGGAGCGTATGGAGGAGCCAACATTTCATTCTGCTTGAAGCGGGAATGACTTGTTCTGCCTCTCCATGACACAGCCAAGTCCGAGTCCGGAGAGGAAGTCGCCCCGCCCGACTGCCAGCGGAGGTTTGACCTTCTCCACAACTTGGAGTCGTACAAGTGACGCTGAGAGGGAGAGAAGTGAGAGCAAAGGAGCGAGGAGGAAATAGAATGAAAATGTCTCCGAGGGTGTGAGCGTGGATAACCTTGGCGAGGGGCCTGAAGGCCACATGAGGCGACCTATGGGCAGCCCCGAGGCGGGGCAGACACCTCCAGCACCTCCAGCAGAGCGCCAGCGCCTAAACATTCAAATTATTTATGGAGCAGAGGACAAGGGAAGACACGGGGCGAGGGAGATGAACAGTGGGGTCGCAGTCTTCCTCCACCCTCCGGTGGCTCATCTGGGCGTCCTGCGGGGTGAGCAGCCTGCCTCCGCCCGCCCTGCTGCGTCGTCCCTGCAGCTGGAGGTGACAGGGCCTGCAGAGAGGGGCGGAGGAGGGTGGAGGAGGGGGGGAGGGAGGGGGGAGTCACTCCCATCTGGTCCAGCCGGATCAACGTGGTCTGAGAGGAGGGTGCGAGCGGTCATGTGTCCCTCTGCATCAGACAAGAAAAAATAAAATAAAATAAAAAAAATTACATATTTTTTCTATTATTTTTTTTTTACAAAAAAAATATATATATAAAATAAATAATAATATATATATATATATATATATATATGAATTTAAAAAATAAAATAAAAAATAATATACACATAAATAATAATAATAATAATAATAATAATAATAATAATAATAATAATAAATTTAAAAAAAATATATATATTTTTTTTAAATATATTTTTCTATAACTTTCCTGTCACTGCAAATGTCTTGTTAAAAAATAATGACCCCGGTTAGGGCTACATATGTTTTTTTATTTTTTATATTAGAGCTTGAAATCCACAGTGTTAATACTTTCTCTCCAAGTCAACATGGATATGTCACATATTTTAAGTTTTGCTAAAGTTCCAAGTAGGGCAGATTTCACACAATTTAAAGTAAAGATATCAATGTTCTGGCATTCATGTGTTCATAGAGCCTCTATTGGACCACGCGGAGACGCTGAATTACAGATTCTTGTTAAAGTAGAGCACTTGTCACAAGTAGAGCACTTCTCGCCAATATTTCTGATAACCATAACTAGCTGTGATGCGGAGGTCACTTCAAATCAACCGTTCATCCATCTGAACGCGTCGTCTTCTGTCCTCCGAGGTTTTCACCCACTCAGAAATCATTCTGCAAGCCATGCATTGTGCCAGAACAATTCTGCCACCCACTTTCTGAGATAACGGCCGGGATGTTTGTTTTCTGTAAAAAGTACAACAATCCAACTGTGAATAAATCTCTTTTTAAACCACTTCAGATGAAAGAGCAAAGAAAATGTGTCAGTATTTATAGTTATAATACATGATTATGTCCCCCAGCAAACAAGCAACTCCTCTTTTTCATATACATGAAACACCTTTTTAGTCATATTTAGTGAGGAATGATTCATTCATACACTCTACGACTAAAAGAAACATACCTTTTAATGAAAGTCTAAGTGCATTGTTGCTGGATGTGTTTCAATTCCAGCTTTTACTCTTTTGTCAATGATTGTTCTTGCAGGATTTGAGAAAGCACATTTCAGTCTTGTGATGCCTCACGATGTGTCTTTGTTCACGGTTTGAGGTCTAATGGAGGTAAAACCACACGGATCCGCCCTCCTGGCTCTTCTTCTGACTTCAAACGGGCCAGGCATCGCTTTGAAGACTATTTAGGGTCAACGGGCCTTCATGGCTGAACCGCTCGTGTGAACCGATTTCTCCGAGTCATTCAGGAGAACTTGCCACAGTCGCAAATTGTCTTATATATGAAATGTTGTCCTTGGTCCAGACTTGTTGCAGGAGTCATGTGCAATTAGCTTGCTGTAATCCAAGCCAGCCCAGAAGTACAATTCATAATCATGTTGACCTGTTAGACTCTGCAATTCAAATGATATCAACATACAATTAAATGTATTCATACAGCCTTATCATTTGCAAATTGCACATCTCTCTTGGATGTCTATCACGTTGTACTCTGACTCTGCTCCTTCTTTGCGACGAATAAATGTCTTTATTGATGACTTCACCACCAGGTGTTGAGTCCATTTTTCTAACATCAAGATAGGAGTTCAAGATATCCTTTCAGGAGGCTCTCTGTCCAGCTAGGAATGTCTCTTCCAAGCGTATTCATGAAGACAGAGAAAGATAAAATATTGGAGAATTGATGAAATATCACATTGTAGCCGCAGCAACTAACCGGATTAGTGTGGCTATCATAATTATCGCTGGGATTTGTAATTATGAAATGACAGCTCTCTGAGGATTAATTTGGGGGATGAAAAGTCACAGCACAATGAGAGCAATATCTTCTCAGAAGCAAAAATGAGAGATACTGATATATATATATTTTTTTCTTCATATTTGCCCTTCTCTCTTAGTTCCCTTTACCTCCGTGTCTAATCCCCTTTTCCTTTGGTGAGCAGCCAGTCAGTAATTGCTTGATGAGCAGTCAGTCAGGGAGCACGAGTACACTTCCACCTTGTTTTCAGAGGGATCCTAGTGTGAAGGGCACAGACAGAATCCATAAGGTGACTTAAATTACTAATTATGCCCCGTGCTTGTTAGCTGGAGGGTCAGCGGACCATGCCAGCTGTCCTGCCCTCCGCCCCCCTCAGCTGTTAATCACAATGTCACAGAGACTGATTGCTTGGCGGCGACTTCCAATTTTCTTTTGAAAGGAAAATAATGTCCAATTTAAGGATACATGTATTAATAATAGGAGAGAAGTAATATGTTTGCAGTATGTGCTCCGTAAATTCTACAATGCGATTAAACCATCATGAGGTTCACTCACTACCCGCAAACCCAGCATCCATCCATCCACCTATCCATCCATCTATCCATCCATCCATCTATCCATCCATCCATCTATCCATCCATCCATCTATCCATCCATCCATCAGTCCATCCATCTATCCATCCATCCATCCATCTATCCATCCATCCATCAGTCCATCCATCCATCCATCCATCCATCTATCCATCCATCCATCAGTCCATCCATCTATCTATCCATCCGTCCATCTGTCCATCTATAATTCTATCCATCCGTCCATCCATCCATCCATCTATCCATCCATCCATCAGTCCATCCATCTATCCATCCATCCGTCCATCCATCCATCCATCTATCCATTCATCCATCCATCCATTCATCCATTCATCCATCCATCTATCCATCTATCCATCCATCCCTCTATCGACCATCCATCCATCCATCTATCCATCCGTCCATCTGTCCATCCATCTATCTATCCATCCGTCCATCCATCCATCAATTTATCCATTCATCCATCAGTCCATCCATCTATCCATCCATCCATCCATCCATCCATTCATCCATCCATCCATCCATCCATCCACCCATCTATCCATCTATCATCCATCCATCCATCCAACAATCTGTCCACCCATCTATCATCCATTCATCTATCTATCCATCCATCCATCCATCCATCCATCCATCTGTCCATCCATCCATCCATCCATCCATCCATCATCTTAAAACACTTATCCTGGCCAGTGTGGCGGGAAGCATCCATCTAATAATATGCGATATTCTCCGTACCGAAAAAAATGTTCCTGACTCTTGGCATCCGAGAGTTCATGAAAGTAACTCATAGGACCCGGTGACAATTGTTTCTCAAGTGTCATTTCAAATAGATGTCTGACTTCTCTCCGCATGGACGTTCCAGTAAATCAAAGTGAATAACGGTGATGAAAGTGAACAAATGAAATCAAATAAAACGGGGTCACACATCACTGGAAGGGCAGAAAATGAGCGCTGAGACGGAAGTAATTTTTTTTCCCCTTTGTGTCTCAACAAAAATGGGGGAGAAAAAGCCATCAGCGCTGGTCAAAAAAAAGCAAGTTGTCATTTTGCCTAAAGCGCCGCTAACCGCATCAACAAAAAATATAGGTCTGTGTAGAACTTTGTATGACAGTGGAGGGTCACTCATTTTAATTCAGAAGGACAGTTCTTTTGTGGAAAAAAGCGCTGAGCGTTCTAAAAACCAGGCGAGGTAAAAGCGGTCGGAATAACCTGAATCTTATTCAATTTGATGAGCGTTTCTCTTCTGCAGTAGCAGAGCTATTTCACCAGGTATTCCTCCAATGGATCTGCTGCATATGGGAGAGTATTTTCTGTAATATTTGCATAAATACTAGGGGTGGAGGGAAAAAAATCGATACGGCATAGTATCGCGATATTTTGCGCGGCGATATTGTATCGATACACCGAAGCCGAATATCAATCTTTTATTTAATACATTCCTAAATGTTTGGTCCTGGAAAAATGAAAGTTTTCCTTTGGGGACAATTTGCGGTTAAAAAAAAGTAATAAATCGCAATACATCGCAATACTCAACGTATCGCAGTATCGTGATAATATCGTATCGGAACTTAAGTATCGTGATAATATCGTATCGGAACTTAAGTATCGTGATAATATCGTATCGCGGGACCTTTTGTGATTCCCACCCTAAGAAATAGATTTGACTCCACTGATATATTAAGAATTTGATTAAATTGAATTGTGTAAAATTAAAAAAAGAAGGGAAAAGATATCGTAGCAATAAACCTCTCCATTTGTATTTAAATTAAACCTTTTATGGGAATATTGTCTGTTTTTAACCACCACCGCCACCAAATAATGATTAAAAAATTAGCTGTGACATTAAAACACTTATGAATTCATACTTTAATAGTTTAAAACGTGAGGAAAAGACTCACCTAAAAGAATTAGGCCTTCCACTGGTGTTATATAACGGCGTTTTGAACAATAATGGAACAAATCAGAGGAATTGAATCCAGGAAAAATGAATTAGTTCTTAGTTTTTAGATATTATGAAACCATTCCACCATAAATAGTTAGCTGTGTTAAAATGCAGATGGGATACTGCCAGTGTGAGTGTAAACCGTCTGTCTTGACAATATTCACGTCAGCTTATTCCCATCTGAATTTATTCAACACCTCCTGACAGTTTAGAAACAGCTGCCGCAGAACCACATCTGCTCCAAGTGGACAAACAACTCCCCAGTAAACTCAAAAAATGTATAATGACTGGAAAAATATTATCATTCCGACTGAAAAATAAACAGTAAATAGTCAAACTAAGTTGCCTGAAATCTTGGCGCACTGTTGAACAAATAAATTGCATTTGACGTAATATATTGAGAGAAAGTTGTGCGCTATAATAATGAGAATAACAAGCAGAAATGTCAAAGTCAGCAAAGGGCGGTTGTTATTCACCCAAGTTACCTTGTTAAGGTTGTTATGTGACATTATGGAGTTCTTTCAACACAAAACCAGGATCTTTTTTCTAACCTGCTCACATATTTATGCTCAAAAACGTTGATTTTCCACGTATCCTGTGGTTTGCAGAGACGTACGACGGCTCGACAAACTGTTAAAAAAAAAGCCAAAGTGTGTGTTCGCTTCAGGAATTTGACTCACCTGACATAGTAAACTATTTCAAATTGCTTTTCTTTATAAGAACACACATGTTCCTCCCTCCACTGGAGAGCACATGGGGGATGTACAGTTCGTCTGCCCTGGCAAGCGACTTTCTCTAGGGGCGGTATGAAACATGCCGGAGCCCATTAAGAGTCAATGGCCACCATGTTGAGCACCGGGAACGTGGCCTCTTCTCTAATGATGGAAATGCTTGCTGACAGCATCCCCTGCACACAGCGCTCATGACGAATCCCACAGACCGGGTAAACAGTGAGTATTACCCGTCTCACTGTTGACATACAATTACATGTATGTGAGCACCTGCGGACATGTGCAGAGTAGTGTAGTAACAGCTCATACGTGTGTTACACTGCTGCCATTATATAGTTTGCTGTATTTTTTTTGTGGGAACCGTCGGAGTGGACTGACAAAGGTGTGCTCTTACTTCACGTATCAGTCCTGCACTCTACATTCACATTGTTTTCCGCACAGTTTCCACTTAATTTCTTCGGTCTCCTTTTGTTTCATGTGTGTGCTGACTGACATGCAGCCCTGACAGGTTGTTTGTGAGTCATCTTGCAGAGAAACTGGAGCAGTGGCTGAAGGCTCAAACCCTCAGCATTAACAGACTCTGCGTTTCTCTCTCTCTCTCTCTCTCTCTCTCTCTCTCTCTCTCCCCTCCATTCCTTCCATCCCTGCAGGCCTGGCACATGTGTGACATATAATTGATTCATTAATAATGTGAACAGATGTTTCTGGTCCAGTCTGGCACCATGCCAGCTTGCCAGCGTACTTTTTTTACTGCTCCAGACTGCCAGACTGCATCCCGTGAAATGCGCATTGACACAGAATGGAGGAAGGTGATGCATCTTTGCTCCTTAAGGGGAGACACCTCAGGTGAACAGAGTACAGGATGTCACTATACGGCCATGAACAGTTATTTACATCATATATATATATATATATATATATATATATATATATATATATATATATATATATATATATATATATATATATATATATATGTATTACAAGTAAAAAAACAACAATATTTGAATATGTAAATTGTGCATTAGTTTACATATGTGTTCATTTGCATTTATGAATATTGGCTCTAGTTTAATGATGTCAACATATGAGAGTTAAACGTTTGTAGGGACTTTTAGATATCGGTTTGGGTGCATTTACATTATTATTTTAAGGGTTCATCAATGTATATTGTCCCTCTTGAGCAAATAAAAAACTTAAACTTTCTTAACTTAACTTTTTTAAAATAAACCTCTGTCTTCACAGGAAACTAAGTTAGGTTTAGTCAACACAACTACTTGTTTAGGTTAAGGACTAGGTTGTGAAATACATAGTTAGCTTAAGACAACAAAACACACTTTGTTTAATAGACAGAAAGAAGCGATGTTACTGAAGTAAGTTAAGTGATTAAAAACTGGACTTCCTGTTCCGATCTCTGCTGAAAGATCACTTTTTGTGCATATTTTGGCATTTCCCATTAAGATATTTTCATTTATGCATGAGCAACAAAAAGATGATTTGTCTTGTCATGGCTGGAAATTGTCAATTTCACTGTGAATGTGAGCATTCAAGGTTTTGATCCTGATCCAGCGCTCTGTTCCAGATTAAACACCAAAGAACCGACTGTGGACGTTTCTTAATTTGATGCACGAGCTCTAATAACACTCACATTTGTATGATGGCCAAACTCAGGTGTGGTGTGCTCATTTTGTCGTTGATGAAGTTAGACCTTGCACGCTGCAGTTATTCTCTGATATCTGGGCATGTGAGCAAATGTGTGTGTTTGTGTGACCATTTCCATTTACGTGGAGCGATCCTCATCATTACCACCTCCTGCCGGCCTGTCACAACGGGTCAGGCTCCGGTCCCGCTCTCGTTGCTATAGAACGTCAGATCACTATTAATCAGGGCGAGAAAAGGTTGAGAGAACACACAGTTTGTGGGGTGTGCAGCGGGCGGTAACACAAAAATGTCATCTCCGTCCACGACGGCGACGCAGCGCACTCAAATGTGATCACCGGGCGATTGTGCATGCAGAGAATATCAGTGTCCTATGGAAGTCCATTCCCACCACAAAAAAAATAAGACAAAAAAAAAAAAATTAAAAAATTGGACAAAAAATAAATAAAATTAGGACAAAAAAAATTAGGACCAAAAAAAAATGGGGCCAAAAAAAAAAATTAGGACCAAAAAAGGAAAAAAATAAGAAAAAAAAAAATTTCGTTGCCTTTTTTTTTCTCGTAAAAAAGGCAATAAAGGTCGATACTTTTTTTTTTTTTGGTCCTAAGTTGTTTTTTTTGTGGCGGAAATGGGCTTCCATAGACCCACTCCACTCGGAAAAAGGAAAATAAGTATTGTATAAGTCTTGTAGTCGAGACGTTGGGTGTTTTTGTTCTAATGGGATGGAAAGGAGAGCCTGTAGAGCTCATGGTGACGCTCTAATTAATCAGCCTCCGTGGCGGTTTCCCACAGCTATCCATTAGGGTTTCATTCAACAAGTCACCGGAGCTTCAATCCCACTGTCATTGTTGGAAATAGCTCCATAATAATAACATGATTGCAGATTGATCACTGGAAGGCGCTGAAAGGAAACGCGTGTGGTGAGGAATAATGAAGCCCTGCATATATATATATCTGTGTGGATATCCCTCAACAAAAGGATTTTCATACAAATTCAGGATTCGTAACCGATTGGAAATGATTTCCAAATCAATTATGTTTCCCCATCAGCTTGAAGCAGCTCGACAGCGGCCACAAAGCCGTTCTCACAGGGCGAACTCGTACAAAGCAGCAGGAGAACGTACTTTTTTTTTTTACTTTCAGGTGAGAACCGTTGCTGCGAGCGATCTGGGCCTTCAACTTAAAGTCTGCGCTCCCGGTGGCCGACATCGCCGCACACTCAGGATGCAGGAGGGGAACAATCTGCTGAAGATTAAAGACAAGTGATGCAATCTGTTAACATCCGCCACCCTGCAAGGTCCTATCATGGCGTCTGGCCGAAGATCTGCAAGGTATCAATCAACAGAGTATGTAATGCATCTGTTAGGCCCCGCCCCCTTTTTTTTTAGCCTCTGTCATGGCTGGTAGTGTTTTGTTTTACGGGTGTGTTGTTTAAGCAAATTTATAACCTGCTGAAGTCATTTTACACTTTTACATCTAACCCTTTGGTAATCTCTGTTTAATTTCAATTTAAATCTGGATTAAAATCAAATCTGTTGCACCAGGTAATTTAAACCTGGATTAGCAGTTGTATTTAAACCCCTGGAGGAGGTTAATCTCCGTTTTATTGACCACATGGCTACGTATTTGTTGAACATAGATTGTGTATTTGTGTACATTGCACATGAACTAATCCTGTTTTTAACCCTTGTTTAAACTAGTTTAACTAATCCAGGGTTAAAATTACGATGTGCAACACATCGCTGATTAAATATAAACCAGTTTAAACCAGTTTACTAACCCTAGATTAACTCTAAACCAGGATTAATGTAATCCTTGTTGGTGCAACCCAGCCTTTAATGTTTTAGAAAACTATTTACGTCCTTAAAATAAAATATTGTTATGCTTTGTACTGCATCAAAAAAAAGATCCTCTGCTCCCTAAACACGACAGAAATGACGTTCGTCAAGACGCCGTCTCCTTCAAACGACCTCCAGCTCAGATCCTCCTGCGCTCCGTCTGGCTGTGAACGCTCGTGTCAGGAAAAGTTTGTGGCTTATTTTTTTTTATTTTTTTGCAGCAGCAGCTGGTGATTCGAACCAAAAGCCGCCCCTCAGGCTTAACACCGCGGGCCTCATTAATGCAAATCTAGCTTTAACAGACTGATGGGAAATTGGCTCCCTGCACTCCACCGCGAGGCCGCCGAAAAAGGCAGAAACAAGGTGAGAACGCTGAGAGGTTAAGTAGCCCGGGCACAGGGTTTTAAATCAACTGGTGTGTGTGTGTGTGTGTGTGTGTGTGCAGTTGGAAACTGACATCTCGTAAAGCTTGAAATGAGAAATATGCCATAAAAGTACATTTTAAAGCAAGTGACAATGAAAATGAAACTCAAAATCGGACACGCCCCTAAGAGGTTCATTGGTCTGATTCTCCTCAGCGCAATAAGATATTTAAAATCTTTCAACGCTGTCTTCATGATACAACTCCATTTGATGATTTCTAGACAGTTTGGTATGAATCGGACCGAGCGTTCGAGGATAAAAGTGCAAAAACGTGTTTTTTTCACAAAATTCAAAATGGCGGAAAGTTTTGGACGCCTATTTCATACGTCTATTTTCAGCAGGCCTGACCAGCGTGCAAAATTTGGTGACTTTTGGAGTATGACAAGTCCCCCAAAATGGCGCCCAATGTTCTAAAATAATAATAATGTTCTATAATAATAATAATAATAATAATACCCCTTACAGTTTCAAGGCCCTGATAATCATTGCAGAATCAGAGAGTAAACCAAACGATGGATGTGTCACCGCCGTCAAAGATGTCCGCCGTGATGTCTCGGGTGCGAGGAATAATCTTTTTAACAAAGGCGAGGTCGTCCAATATCACTGTGTTACTAAAATTAGCGAAAGGTTATTCATTATGGTTGTTTTTCTTGGTTCTTGTCACTTCCAGGTTTCTCGGCTGTTGTCCTGTCACGCTGGAAAGATTACCAATTAAATTGGCATGGCCCAAGAGTTTTGCCTTCAGTTTGAGTATTTTATAATGAGGCCAATGTGATGCACATAAACACGCGCTGCCTCGTAGTCATATTTATTCTAAGCAACGAACATAAATCCCTTTAAAGAAAGGTTCAGAACACAGCGACGCTGTTTTAAAACCCACGTGCAACTGCGTCGTTTCTGTGTGCGACTGTTTCGAAGGTTTAATGGCTTGAGATGTCGTCTGATTTTAATTCAACAACCAGAAATCTTGCAGCATGTAATGTGCTCAGAGTTGGTTTTACTGGTTCTGCCCACCTTCAGCGTGATTGGCTGAAGCCTGATGGAGCCGGACGGAGCGATATTGGCAGAACATTAGATTGAGGACGCGTTGGTCACGGTTTCATATCACACTGGATAAAAAAAAGATGATTCACACAGCAGAAATTGACCTCGCACTTAATGTGGTGAGCTCACACTTTCAATACATTATCACGGTTGATGCAGATGAAAACCGAATATTACAATATGACAAACAGGCAAAAAAAAATAAGAAGAACAAGTACATTCAGAGCTCAAATTATCCTTCAATCTGTTTTTAAAAGTGTGCATGTTTCTAGAATAATGACGTGTAAAATGTCTGCAGCTCTCACGAACATGAAGGTCCAGAATCACCAAAGTGAGCGTTCAGACATGACGTGTCTCTGTGATCGGACGACGCTGCAGCGACAGCTTTTGACGTCATGATAGAAAATAAGGAGGTCGTTCATGTAAAAGAGACCTTTAGAGAAAAATGTTTGCTTTTATAAAGAAGACAAACTAACTTTCTCATCTAAACTTTAAAGACGTGTAAGAAACCTAGACCTGGGACTGAATGCATTATAAAATATATTTTACAATGAAAAAATTCATTTCTGAAGTCACATGAATTCATTTAAAGAATTTGTCTCTCACCTATAAACCTAACTTATATGAATAACGTTTTAACTTATATCAAAGAAAGATTGTCCTCTTGAGGAAAACCAAGTATTTATGATTTGACTTTTGAAACTTTAAAAAGAAATTAATGTTTACGTTGTCTTAGTGGAGTCATTTTCCTTTCACCTGCGTTTTATGTAGTTTAAAATATTTCTGCAAATCTTTTCTTTATAAAATCTTTTTTTTTTCGTGAGACAAACCAATGTCATTGCATAACAGCTACACGAGCCTATGCTGTATAAATAAATAAATATATATATATATATATATATATATATATATATATATATATATATATATATATATATATATATATATATATATATATATATATTATATTGTACCCTGTAAAGTCCAATGTTTCCAAAGGTTGCTTTTGAAGTAAATGTTGATTCATTCATTAGTTTGCATATTTTTTTTATGATCTTATGGATTTTGTTGCACAATGTGAAACATAATTAGTGTTCAAAACTAATTACATTTCAAAGTGAATTGACCCATCGCTGCTCATCACTCATCCCCTTCAAACGTGTCATAACGTCGCTTCGGGCGCTGCAGTGAACTGCATGCATGCATGCGTGTGTGTGTGTGTGTGTGTGTGTGTGTGTGTGTGTGCGTGCATTGTACTTTTAACACATGGGTAAACTAGCTCCTTCAGACAGTGATATAAAGTAAAGACGAGCGGTCGCGCGATGGCCTTCGCCTGCGGGGCGGCGGCCACTTGGCCGGCCGGCGTCCATCGGTCGCTGCTGCTCTGTAACGAGCCGACGCACAGCAGCACTGCAGGTTAACATCCTGCCCATCTCCTGCAGACGCCATGTCAATACGGATTAGAGGACTGAAGTAGCCCTGCAGGGGGAAGAAAAACCCCTCTCCAATCTTCAATTACAATAAGCAAACAGCTCGTGGAAATGAAAGAGAGAGAGAGAGAGAGAGAGAGAGAGAGAGAGGAGATGCACTTCGACAGCATCGAGGTCCAACCCACACAGGACAAAGTCAACATTATTAGCTTAATAACATTTTCAATTAGCTGTAACCCACATAGCCGCGAGCTAATGGAACATCAAGCCCCAGAATTAATTAGATTGAGTAATTTGTAATTATAACACGGGTTTAAAGGCCTCTACAGGTCCCAACTTGAAGGATGGTTTCAGAGAATCTGGCCTCTCTGCAGTCATTTTGTTTGATGATATTTCCCAGACTCTGGCTCGCTCTCTGTAGCGTGCAGGACATTGCGAGTGCATGCTCGTTTCTTGGTTAATAGTCCCATTACCAGCTCTTCTTCCACTTCTACCAATACGTTCTGGGCTATTACCGCCGCCGTATTGAAGATTGTGCCCCTGTGATATGTTCACGGAGCATTACAGTACAGATACACTTGTCGGAACAATAACTGTCTCGCCTCTGGTCGTGTTCTGAATGATAAAAGGAGATGGAAACTGTTTTATGGTCTAAGTGCAGTCCAGGTGCTGTATCACTTACCATCTGCCGTCCGCATCCGCCGCTTGTTTTTTCTTTCTGTTCAGTTCAACTAATGCTAATTTAGAATTGTTTATTCAACACATTTAAATAGAGGGAAAAAAAGAATACTTTTGATTATCAAGGGAAGATATTTCATGATTTCTTTGATGGATGACTCCCCCCCTAAAAGAATACGCTTTCCACCGCTGATCTTTCTCAGAATCAATCTTTCAGCCTTTCAGTCGTTATCGTTCCAGCGTCGACGGTGTGTTCGGATGTCTGGACGGTCTCAGTGAGGTGGAGGGAGTCCATGAAGCGTGTGGAGGAACTGCTTTGACCGCTGAAGATAGAAAACAAGCAAACTCTCAGAGCTGCATATAGTCGGTTATAGTAAATATAGCCGTATGGCGCATGTACATACCCGTCATCTGCTGTGCACTAACAGTCACACAGCAGTTGTATCCTGTAAAGAGTCGTGCTGTCTTTACAGGATACAACTGTTGTGCACCCTCTGACATCTGTTGTACTCTTTTGTGTATATATATTTTATACATATTTTGCACATTTTGCACACTGTTTACATTTAATTTAATTTCCTCAATTTACTGCAGTTATTGGTATTCACTGTGTATATTTTTTTGTAATAAACTAAATAAAATATAATAATAATAAAATAAAATGTTTATAATTTTTAAATATATATATATATATGTATATATACATTTTATTTTGTTATTATTATTTTATTGATATATATATATATATATATGTATGTATATATATATATATATATATATATATATATATATATATATATATATACATACATACATACATACATACATACATTTATACATTTTATTTTATTTTTTTAAATTTTTTAAATTAGTTTATTCCATTTGGTGTCTGTAAAGTGTGCTGCTACTTTGACTACAAATTTCCCCTTCGGGATTAATAAAGTACATCAATAAAGTACTCTCTCTCTCTCTCTCTCTCTCTCTCTCTCTCTCTCTCTCTCTCTCTCTCTCTCTCTCTCTCTCCCTCCATCTATCCATCTACCTATCTTCCTTTTGAAGTAAAGTGCTAATAGTCTACCTTCATACTTGTATATATATATATATATATATATATATATATATATATATATATATATATATACATTAGTACCTTTGACTGACAGGAAGCAGCGTCGTTCCATCTGAACGGTTTCCAGCGTCACGGTTGAATATCGAGCCGACTTCGACGTCGCGGAGGCGACACGAGATTTCAGAATGAAACCTTCAGCGAGAACTCGCTTCCCCTCGATAACGAACGGACCGATCGAGCGAAGAAGAAAAAAAAGGAAAAGAGAAACGTTTTATCTTTGTGTAAGGGCCCTTTTCCATAATGCTGTCGAGACACTTAGAATAACGATCTCGGCCCGTCGGTGGCGAAAAAACAAGCTCCGTTGAGGACGCGCGGTGACAGCGAGGCGTTTCCACCAGCGATTACATCGCAGGCCGTTTAGCGGCCGCGGCGCTCTCGCTCAATACTTGACCAATCGCTGTGGGAGATTGATGCCTTTAAATGCATTTCAGTGTTAAACGCACGGCCCCGCCGAATGAATAGCTGTCACAGGAAATTAATGACAGACAATCTTGGAGGGTGTTCTAGTTTGGCAGAAGATGGAAGCAGCTCTGATCCTTTCCTTTTGTGTATTTAAGGGCAAAGGGGGGGATCTTAACACAATGTCTGGACTGTAGCCAAGCTAACCGTTTAGCATGAGGTCTAAAATAGCCAGTCAGATGCTCTCAGCTTGAGGGCTGTCACAGCTGACTGAAAATAACAATAATAAGATATGATGGACGCCCATTCCTTCCCTAATGATTAAGTACTTCACGTTGTCACAATTGAAAGCACACTTAAAGCAGTTTGGCATTAAGATACCCTTAAAAAAGTTAACAAACTTTGTTCGGCTTTAACTTCTATTCACAGCTTTTTCACAATACCTGCATTTTCATAACAATGAAGACACAATCGTTGATTGAAGCTTATGAGAGAAGCGCTAGCAGATAGCTGAGCTGTTTCAGTGTGCTCAGCATGGGGGGAGAGGAGAGGTTTGGACTGCCATGTCTTCAGGGATTTGCTTTAAATGTTGTTTTTTTACTGGAGTCATTAATATTTCAGAGTGTAATCGACACAGGGCCTTGGGACGCCGTTGGCAGGACGATTACGGCACACACACCCATTAAAACTGATTAGCTCTCGTGTGAGGGGTTAGCCCTTGTCCACAAAATGCTTTGATAATCATTTTGTTCTAAGTATTAAATGTTGGGGCCTTTTTTTGAGTCAAGTGAACACACAGCCTTTTGCTTCATCTGTGAAAGTGAGAAACCCCCCCCCCCCCCGAGTACAAAGAACAACAACTTGCATCCAAGCTTGACAAATGATTTCCCCACCTCTTTATTATGCACGCCATATCAGTCGGGGAAGTGGAGTGACTGCGTTTTAAATGGCCTGAGCACCGTGAAATGATACGACGGATACGCAACAAGCCAGTTGTTCTGGTTCACAAATGTTGTGTTGGAGCACGTTGCATGCTTTGTTCCCCCCCTCCTCCATCAATCTTTAAATGTGGATAATCAGGCAGAAATGTTGTGAAGCCAGCATGCCGATGACTCAGATGTTTTACACCGATTTAATTTTCATATTTCCCATCGGCAAATGTGAAGGAACATCGGAGTAAAACAGTGGTTGCAAAGATTAAGATATTAAGGATGTCATGCATGTGATATTTAACAATATAAGAGCATAAAGTGACAGCAGTAGATTTTATCCAGAGTGTGTGCAGGTGCTTTTGGTCATTCGGTGCCGTGTGCACGGCATGTGTGGCGTTTCCCCCGCGGCCGCGTGGAGGCCGTGCTGTACGCTGCGTGCTACATGCTGCATGCTGCATGCTGCAGGGTGGATTCCTGAGAGCTGGACACCATGTGGGAGCGATATGGCCGCATAACTGGCGGCCATCCCTCCAGCGCTGGAACAGGCCACATGAGCGCGTGGGCCGCGGGTCCTTGTTAACGTTATTGGCAGGTGGTGCGTGAAGGCGGCCGTCCTCGTTAGGACCCCGAAGGCGACTTTAACAAACCGAACTGAAAGCCGAGAGACTCTGTCAACTTATTTTCAACCGTAAACACGGGTGTTAACATGGAGCAGGGAGCAGGTATTTCTATCACAGCTGATATAAAGAAAACACAAATATAACATACACTGAATGGGCTGAAGGTCTTCAGTATTAATCTGTAGAAACTGGTGTTTGTATTGTGTGATTTTCTTTGCTCTCAATGCATTCATATTTGCAAAATAAGACTCTGCAGTATGAGTGTGATAATGATTTGAGAGAAAACTCCATGCAGGTTGTAAGATGTTCAGTTGTCTGGAAGTATTCATTTGTATGTGTGTGTAAGAAAGAACTAACACAACCTGTCGTAAGAACTATCCAACCTGTAGTAAATAACTCAAGCGTCAAGGTATTGCAAGCATATGGAAGCCCATTTCCGTAACAAAAAAAAAAAAAAATTAGGGTTGAAAAAATAAATAATGATAATAATAATTAGGACCAAAAATAAAAAAAAATTGGACAAAAAAAAAAAGATTAATCGACATATTTATTTATTTTTTTTTCTTAGTTGACTTGAAAAAAAGGCAAGGAATTTTTTTTTTTAAATTAAAAAAATATTTAAAAAAAAAAAAAATTGTGTCCTAATTTTTTTGTATTTTTTTGTTCTAAATTTTTTTTTTTTTGGTCCTAAATTTTTTTTCTGTGGCGAAAATGGGCTTCCATACAAACATGAATGTATTGAGAGCAAAGACAATCATATTTTGACTTAAACAAAATAGTTTTTGCCAATAGAGAGACAAGGCTTCTGCTTTGAGGGCTCACACCTGAACTCAATCCCATGAAGGCTCTAATCAAGCCAGGCTCCTCCCACTTCCTGCTTCCAGGCTCCTCCCACTTCCTGCTCCTGTACCCCACAATGTGAATAGCTGGAATTGCACAGTCAAACAAGCAAGTGTACATCTTTTCTTACAATTTGTGTGCGTTCTTTTAGCAAAACACCCCTCTGAGAAGTTTTGAGACGAGAAAATCATCTGTGTAGATCTCAGGTATTGTTGTTTTATAACAATTTATGACAACTGGAGTTACAGCCCCACAACTGGTGCTAGCTAGCGCTTGCTGGGGCTGCTAGCTAGCCATTGGGTCATTTTCCGGCTAAATCGCTGACATGAGGCTTTTATTTCCCTGTTGTTATGTTTTCTTTTCTATAAAACACAGATTGTGACCTTCAACATGTTGCACAGTTTGTTGTGCTTAATTAACATCTACTTCATTTGTCAAAAGCCAACATATATTCCATCAAATATGCATCAACTGTGCATATTTTCATTTGTACAAAAAAGTGTTTATTGTAATTTGCAGGATTTACCTTGTCAAACATATCCATCCCCGCCAAATATAAAACCCTCGCACAGGAGTTTGTCTCTCCTGTGTGTAACACTCATTACACTGATGGCTGGATTTACTGTACACAGATGTTTATTTGCTCTCTTCCTCTGGCAGGTTATCTTGAGCAGAATGTGTCTCCTCAGCGCTGACATATAGGCGCTGACACCCAGACAGATGGGCTGCTCATTGCCCCCTTGGTCTCGGTCTGATGGCATCTACAAGGATGGATGGGCTTATTTTTTAAAGGTACAATTGGTCATCTGACAACCTGCTGTGTGTATTTACTCGGTGATCTGCTTGCATAAATCTTGTTTACTCCCGGTAAATAACTCCTAATCATTAGCACATGCTGCGCTTACAGCCAGAGCCAAATAAATAAACCCTGTTTATGCACGGCTGCAGAGGTATTACATATTTAAAAAAAAGAGAGGCAGTGCACAGAAAGACATTCTTTGGCCATTTTAGCGTCGTATTTTTGCAACATGCTGGAATTATTACGTCTTTGCCACATGACAGATGTTCACTCTTAATGCCAGTTAGAAGCTACAGGAAGTAGAAGCTACTTTGCATTTCTAAGAGGCAGTATGATGAGGCCAAAGTGTGTGTGTGTGTGTGTGTGTGTGTGTGTCTGGCTGCTGTGCCAGGCTGCAGAGGGAGTCAGGAACAGTTCCACAGATCGAGGCATTAAACTAATGTGCTGGGATCAGGGGCCGGCGCCTCGCAAGCTGTCTCTTTGGCTGAAGGCTATAATACGAACGGGCAGTGAGTGAACACTGGCACCGGCGATGGCACAGAAACCAAACACCTGCCCGTGTCCTGTTCCAGGACACACACACACACACACACACATATATTTCCATCTATCTATCTATCCTCCGGTTGTGATTAGTGTGATCAACAATGGACTCAGGTGATGAGATTAATATCCCGGCTTTCTTGACCAGAGGGGCTGTTAAAAACCCATAACTGGAGCATTATGTAAAATGCCATTATACTTTTAGAAAGTACATGCTGGTGCTTGTAAAAATGTGCATCTGTCCCTGTTTGTTTATTTGCTTTGTGAGCGCCAGAGTTTCCTTCACATCAAAAACAGATTTCTCTCTCCAAGAGCTTTAGACTTTTACTTCTTTAGACATACTATGAGCTGCATGCTGTATTTTATCAGCAAGAAAAACTGCTGCAGGAAGATTGAGACTTAATAACTCAATATGAAAGGAGCTTTATTTTTTTTTACTCCCAGTGATGAATTCCTCTCGACGCGCTCACCGGCGGAGGAAGTTTTCCTGACGGTGCTTTGGAGTCAAACTGCTTCTTCTGTTCAAGTGGATTTTTTTTTTTTGTCTTCTTCCAACTCCTCGAATCATCTTTATGTCTCTCTAATTTCATCTCAGATCTGTCTCTTTGGAGCATTGGGCAGAAACGATGGAAGGAAGGAAGGAAGAGGAGGAATGGAGTCCTTGACACAGAGTAAGGTAAAGAAAATAAGACTCTGTCTCTTTGTAAAAGGATATAATGCAAAGTTTAGCTTCTTTATCAGCTGCGGTATCCGTGCAGCATTCAGGGAAAAGACTTCCTTTTCCTGAAACTGTGACTCGCTGTCCATTTCCTTTCCTTAGCTCGCCGTCATTGCCGACGTCACATTCTCAACGCTGCGTCTCGTATAAGAGACTTACATCCTCTCCTCGTCTGGCATTAGCAATTACCGCCATCGGGGAAAAGGTCAGGAGATGTGTTTTTTTTTTTATTTTTTATAAATGCGACCCGGGCCTTTGCCTGACTGCTCTGCTGAAATGTTGTCATACATTTATTGGGTATCAAACGAGAGCTCCCTGCACGTATAGCGCCGAGTAGAGCGCCTTGACATCCTGACATTTCATGCCCAAGGTGAACGCCCGTCAGCAGACTCGCGTCTCTCTCGGCGTAATCCTCGGTGTCTGATAACTCAAAATTAATTTGCAAGTGAGCCACGTGCATTTTAATGAGAACTCTACGTGACGATCAGAACACACATGGAAAAGAAGTTTTAATGGTTCAGCTTCTGTTTGTATTCTAAATGCTTTAAAAAGAGAAAAAAAATCCTTAATTGGTGACAGATTTAATAGATATGGATTTAATTGACTCTCTTTTAGAGATAATTATACAGACCTGGAGAGACAATACCACTTTCACCAAGGTGGAAAAATTAATTCCCATGTTCACAGGATGTTTAATTTATGTTAAGGTTGATAACGTAACTGTCAAATATGTGCAGTAAGCACTTTGCATATCATAATTAGTCAATTCCACGATTAATACCGGACTCTCAGTGTACAGAATTGGCACGCACGCGCACATATTTCCGGTAATATATATTTTAGATGACCCTTCACATTTTTATCTGCGTTTTTAATTGCTCTTAGTTTCATTCACACAGTTTTTTAATCCCGTTGATCCAGCTGAGTGTGTAGCGTGCGCTCCTTCAGCCCACTGTCTTACATTTTGATTTTAATGGTAAAGTGTTGGACCTAATGTGAGCCTAATTCACTTCACCCCTCAGCAGTTTAGGCTTAAGGTCTCATCCATCTCACTTAGAAACTGCACGGCCGGCCAGATCCCCGCTCTATAAAGACATCAGCTTTATTACGCCGCCTAACACAAGGATGCTACATTATTTATCTTATTTAGCGACGGTGATGCAAATAACAGTTAGCCACAGAGTAGTAGGGTTTCAGTTGTGGTCTCTTCTGTCCATTATTCTGCTGGATTGGTAGGGAGGTGTATGAATAATAAAGATAAAGAGATTTTAGTTTGTTTTCAAAGGTCACGTCTGTATATATCAGATTTTGTTTGGTTAGCATTGTAGCGGCGCCGCGGTGTGTCTGTAAACACAGCGCTAACTATAATTCGGCTGTCACGTTTTGACAACCGGTTCTTTTTCCTTTTTTTTAATGAAATAATTCAGGAGTGCGTCCATGGATTAAAAACAATGACTGAGACGTGACGGCCAACCAGGTGTCGTAGTCGCATCGGCAACTTTTATAGGAATATTAAAAAGCAGGGCTCAAGAGCGTCGTGTCGGCTTACACAAGCGAGATGAGCCGGGTTTTTTTTCTATCAAGAAAAGATGAATCCAGCCCCGTGTATAATTATAGGAAATGCATGCTGGGATATGGATTTCTTCCGAGCTAAATTGAACACAAGATGGATCATAGCCTTTTGATGAATACACTTTCTATGTCAAAAAAAAGAGGAGAAAGAACGACGGTGCGTCGCCTGGCAGGATGCAGTTTTGCTGTTGCACGATGCATCCATCACACTTTGCTGCTTATTAGTTAACCTTTTTGTGGATTTCCTGAACTATTGTGATTATATATTGAATAAGAAAAAGCATTGTTGTTTCTGTAATGAATGAACTATTTGTCTTCAGGAGATAAGTGTGTGGTTTATGCAGAAACCGAGGTCATTATCGTCTGGTCTGTTTGCGTCTCTGCTGGCTTTGTGCTCTTGTCTCCTCGCAGCCGTGCAGAGATAAGGGCACAAGAACAATGGGAGGGCCAAGGTGCATCACTTGTTTAGTTGATAAATTATGGATAGCGAGTCTGATGGGAGACCGTGACCTTTACCTGGCGTGCGACGCCCCCCTTTGTCCTTCTACTGCCATATTTTCCCCTGTAGCACAATGCTAATACATAATGCTAATTTCGATTCAACTTATTCAAATAGCATCAAATCATAACTGAATCTACCTCCAAGACGCTTTTCTAACTCAACAATAACACAGTATAATAAACTATTATATGATATTAGAAAAGAACCATCAACTATAAGAGTATGCTATAATAGAAATATGACTATTACTACTATTAATAAGAATAAAAACAGCATTGGATATGATAGAATTATATTAATAATAGCAGTAAAAATAATATGACTGAAGTATTACGCGACTACACTCCAGGTGTCACTGAGATCCATGGAAACCTGAGTGACGAGAAAGTACAAAGACTAAGAATAAGTCACGTTAATAACATGCATTCATGGGACATGAATGCATGCAGATGAGGATGGAGAGGAAGGGGAAGTCCATGGCGAGCCCAGCGCTCACTGTCAGGCTTTTTAAAGAGGAAAGTCATCAGCTGGAGAGGATGTATTCCTCCTGGCGAGATAAAAAAAATAGGAGCTGGTTCCACATTAGAGGAGCGTGATGGCTGACGGCTCCCATTTTACTTTTAAGAGACTCAAGGAACCACAAGTAACCCATTCTGGGATGTGCTATACGGGATAAAAGGGCACTATGAGCTCTTCATGGTGTCTGACCATCCAGGGCTTTGTGGACGAGGAGGAAGAGTTTTAAATTATATCCTGGATTTTGCAGGGAGCCGGCGCTGTTCCTGGTTTTTGTCAGTGACGCAGCATTCTGGATCAACTGGAGAGTCTTCAGCGAGCCATCGGAGCAGACTAATAAAGAGTTGCACACATTTGAGCAACAAATCATTTTAACATTTGCAGAACGGAAACGCCAAAATAAAACTGCGAGCTGGACTTGAACCATGTGGAGTACATTCATGGTCTTGGTTTCTTTTGAAAGAAAAAACTCTTCAGCTTTTCCCCCTCAATAGTCTCCATCACTTTAAGTGCTGCTGACACTGAGTTATATAAGTTTTGAAAATAACACATACAAGATTTTTATTTCCGCCTGAACATTTATTGGCAAATATGTGCCTGCAGATGACTATAAATGTGACTTATGAACTAAACAACACAATGAGCCCACAGCCTGAAGCCTCATCCAGTCTAATCTAAAAGAAAATGCAGAAAATCTACATTTCACACACATTTTTCTAATGAAATATTTAGGCGTTTTTCCATTTTGAGACATTTATCTATTAATTAAAAAGGCTTAAAGTCTTGCAAACTTATAAAAGGTACTATTTATATGTACTATAAGTATTGCTGACACAGAGAAAATGAAATATAAATACTTTTTTCATACTTATCCAATGAGAGAATGTGCCCTGTGTGACGTGATGCAATAAAACATGCCGTAATGACCGAAAGGAGAATTCAACTCTTCTTATTTTGTATAATTCAGCGTCTGTCTTGTTTAAGTGCAGCCGGATTTTTTTCCAACTCTGTTATGGTTTCTTTTGTCTCTCCCAATCCTCAGTTCAATCTTGGCTCCTGCAGCGCTGCGCTCCCCCGGTCTCACAACACTTGTGCTGCTGTAATTGGCTCTGGTTTTACACCTCGAGAGCCAATCTCACCACCAGCAAACACACACGAGGCTCCACCAAGCTTGCATGAGAGCTTTTGGGAAAATAGCTTAGTTATGATAATAATAGTCATAATGTGAGGGGGGGAAGGGGGGCGGTGAGTGGCTTTCTGCGACAGAGCAATGAATCATATGCCATTAAAAAAAAGGGTCGGCCATTGAGAATGATGGAGGGAATTGTGCGATCTTGATCGGTGGAAGTGTTGAGGAAGAAAACACACGCCCATTCGGTGCAATATTGCTTTAAATCTGCAAGTGTTTCACATTTAAGGAGATGAAGCAAAATCTACTTTTTTGATAACGTTTTTTCTTCTCTTTAATAAATCAATTGTCAACCCAATTCTCACAATTTCTGCATCCAAGCACGTCACCAAAACACTCTATGAAATAGATTTATTCACAAAACTTTAAGATGAGAAGTTTTATATGAGGGAGGACAAACAAAACCAAGTAAAATGTCACTTTAATGGCCAACATATCATGGAAACAAACAGGGGCTCAGCCAGTTGGGCGGGGGGGAAAGCAATCAAAGCGTTGATTAACAGTGTGAGCAAGAGATCCACCGCCATGAAAGACATCCCCTGGAAAGTATTTTGGGGTGTAACAGGGACAAATGTGTGCAATTTTTAGAGTCAGAAGGAGGAGAGGAAGCCTTTCTCAATGTCACCGTGCTTCTTGTATTTTTATCTGCCTCTGTGATTAATGCTAGCTAAAAGCCACTTTGACCTTTCTGATAGATTTATAGACTTCGCAGTGCAATAAGTGAGTGTTTCCTTCTGCATTCATAGCCGCTACATTGGTATTTGTCATTCACGGGGTTCAGAGTTTGGCCTTTTTCCCTTTCTACGTGAATTGTTTGCTTCCTGAAGTTGATGCAGGCGTGTCACTGGGAGCTACGCTGCAAGTCTCCACAGGTTTACTGCACAATTCACTCAAAAAGGCCGTTAAAGATGATCTCTCATGCTGTTTGGTTTATACGCACATGATGTGAAACGAGCCCCAGCTTGTGCTAATCGGCGCCTTGATGAGAACGTGTCGGTTACAATACATTTGTGTCTCTTTTTGCAGATGATATATTTGCCATTTTTAGCTCCGAACATGTCCGTAGAAGTACTCTTTGATTTTGACATCACACTTCTCACACATTGCATTCTCAATTTCCCACATTTCTGCACATGGTTACTTTTTCATCAACTGATACAAGCAAACAGATGAGTCTGAACTTGCTTTTTATGTTGAATGTGCTCTCAAAAAGCAGACTACAACTGATGTAAAAGCTCCATATTTTTTCAATACCACTATCTGTGTGACCCACCTCATAATAAGCATTACAAAAACAAAAACATAAATCCGTCTGCAGTCGGTAACAAGCGTGATGTAATCTACAAGAATATGGTTTTCAAATATCAGCTCCAAGACGGCTTACCCTTACTTTTAGCTTTAAGTCGCTGCATCAACAGAACAACACCATGGCTTGTAGTCGGGTTTTTACATTAGTTAATCCTGATTAAATCTCTTGGTAATGTGTTTTACTGGATCATGAAGTAACGGTCAGATGGTGAGACTTTGAACTTTCCTCAACGAGAGCAGTTAAGAGTAAATGTCTGGTCTGTTCCTATAGTGGAACACAGTGAAAAGCTCATGTTATTGATTGGGTTGTTAATACAAACAACTTATTTATCAAAATACAAAATGCCACTGATGCCTGACCTCCCCCTCCTTCAGCTGGATCGTTCTATTGGCCATTAACGGCACAAGAAGGCCAGCTCAGCTTTCTGCTCGTCAGCTGCTGTTAATGTCATGAGTTTGTTGGGATCAGAGGCAGCGCTCCAGGCGACAGTGAGACGTTGCATGATTTACACCCATTATTTTATTTTATTTTCCAGTGGGATATGAAGGAAGGAAGAAAAAAACATCTCTTGCGGCACGCAACGGCTAGCTCTGATGGAAGAGGCGGACATTTTACAGCATTTCATTACTTGATAGTAAAAACTGTCCAAAAAAGAATATTGATGCCAATACAATCAAATCACTAATTGTGTATGGAAGCCCATTTCCGCCACAAAAAAGTCATAATTATGATTATGAAAAACAGTTGACAAAAAAATGAATTAATAATTATGACAACAAAGTATGGAAAAAAAGTTGACAAAAAAAATCATGATTATGACAAAAAAAGTTGCTTTTTTAAAAAAAAATTTAAGTCAAAATGATGAGATAGTTAGTGTGCATGCGCTGCTTGCTCTGTCTTCACATGTCTCTTCATCCTCTCGCCGGTCTAACCATGCTAACTATGCAAGCTAACTGTTGACGTGTTAGCTCAACACACAATAGCATTGCTGTTAATGTAGCTGCTGCTGTGTTTCTCAAAGGTGGCGACCGGCACCACAGACTGCACACAGCCCTAAAAACAGGAAGTGGAGTCATCACAGCCGCCCTGCTAACGCTAACGCAGCGTGTTGTAAAGTAACGCACATGTTGTAACTGTGCACCAAGTTGTCCTCTGTCTCAAGCACATTGTAGCTTCTCTTGGTCAGGAAAGCTAGGAGACGTTATAATTATCATAATTATGACTTCTTTTTTGGTCATACTTTTTTTTGGTCATACTTTTTTTTGTCATACTTTTTTTTTGGTCATACTTTTTTTGTCATACTTTTTTTTTGGTCATACTTTTATTTTTTTTGGTCATACTTTTATTTATTTTTTGTCATACATTTATTGTTTTGGTCATACTTTTTTTAGGGTCATACTTTTTTTGATCATACTTTCTTTTTTTTGTTATACTTTTTTTTGTCACACTTTTTTTTTTTCGTCATACTTTTTTTGGTCATTTCTTTTTTTTTGGTCATACTTTTTTTTATTTTTTGTCAAACTTTTTTTTGGTCATACTTTTATTTATTTTTTGTCATACTTTTTTTTGGGTCATACTTTTATTTATTTTTTGTCATACATTTATTGTTTTGGTCATACTTTTTTTAGGGTCATACTTTTTTTGATCATACTTTCTTTTTTTTGTTATACTTTTTTTTGTCACACTTTTTTTTTTTCGTCATACTTTTTTTGGTCATTTCTTTTTTTTTGGTCATACTTTTTTTTATTTTTTGTCAAACTTTTTTTTGGTCATACTTTTATTTATTTTTTGTCATACTTTTTTTTTGGTCATAATTATTTTGGGTCATACTTTTTTTTGATCATACTTTCTTTATTTGTTGTCTTTTTTCGGTCATACTTTTTTTTGTGGTCATATTTCTTTTTTTTTGGTCCCTTTTTTTTTTTGGTCATACTTTTTTTTGGTCACTTTTTATGGGGGTGGGGGGCGCTTTTTTTTTGGTCATCCTTTTTTTTTTTTTGGTCAGTTTTTTTTTGGTTATACTTTTTTTTTGGGTTATAATTTTTTTTTTTTTTTTTTTTTGCTCACACTTTTTATGGCGTCCATCAAGCTTTCTACACCCCTGGCTGGCTGGCTGTGCTTTTGAGCGTACCAAGTATTCAAGGGTCGGTAAAGACAGATTTACCCTTCCACATCTCCGTCAGTCGTCCCATAACTTAACAGCTACAGACGTCTTCCCCTTTGTCTCCAATGATTGTCCCGGCACCCTCAGACAAACCCTTCTTGAGATTTTGGGCCCTTGCACGAATCTCTCCATCTCGGTGAGTAAGTGCGGCCAGGTCTCGGGCAGACACCATGAAATGGGCACGTCTCTGGATCACGGAGCAGGCCGGTCGGCCCCTGCTACCCGGTAGCTGGTCCATTTACCACGGCCCATTAGTGTGAGCATGCTTTGCTGGCTCCGCAGCCCTGCCATTCATCCATCCTGCTCTGCGGAGGGTGTTTGACTACACTAATGTTCAAAGTACTCTGCTCAGCTCACTAGGTATAGCTCCAGCTCTAATAGCCTTTGGCTCCGCGGGCAGGTAATGACTACAGACCATGCGAGACGTGCAGGATTGATAGCTTTGATTAGATTGGGTATCTTAGGGAATATGATGCTTAGGCTTATTGATTTGTTTTGTGTGCGATTATCAATCATGACAGCAACCACATATTGCGACATTAGGCATGTTGCCGATGAAATTCTTATGAACTACCAGGCTATTGTCTTTTCAAATGACAAAACAGCTGAAACCATATTATCTCCATTAAAAAATGAAGATGATGAATGATGAGGCACCAGTCATTATGATGATATCCATACGCCAACCTCTATTATTCCCATGGTGAAGCGTCAGTGTGTATGAAGTGCACGGGGGAAATTGTTTGAGTAACGTTAGAGGCTGTATGACCGGTTGTTGAGTTGTCTGCACATGTGTCGTGTGAGTGTGTCACAATGCAAAGGCCACTATTCCTGTCATCCCAGTGATTTATTACCCAGCGAGAACCCCCATGGCCTGGCTAGGCCCATCTCCCCTAGGCCACAGGAGTCACATCACATCGACATACAGCACAATATCGCCCTGCTGCGCTTCACTGATGTCAGCTGACACACGCTTCCCCTTCGTTGACACCATGGTGTTACGTTGGGAAACTTTTGCAGGTCGAGTATCGGAGCGGAGGGTCAATGCGAGAGTAGATTTGAGTAAACTTGGAGTAGGTTATCCGAGTATGGAGCTGGGCTTATTTGATACGTACTGTATAATGCACCCTGCCAGCGGCTATGTTGTAAGCTCCGAAAACGTTTGCAGTGGGAGGAAACACATATTCTTAGATCTCTTGAAAGGTATGACTCGATGCAGGAAACTCAATTCTTGTTGGTTCTCTTTGCAGCGCTCGGAAATGTAAGCCGACCAGGTACTGGGAACGTAAAACATTACTTTTACACGTGAAAACTTAATAAAGTGGCACATGACAGTCACATGACTGAAGGACGGTTTCAAGACGCGCAGATGCAGCGCGTCGTCGGGTGGTGGAGAAATTCTTGCGAATGTAGTATTTACATCCAAGCTTTTCTCACACACACACTACATCATCATTCTATAGAGTGTGTGAATACTGTACCTGCTCAATGCCATGTCATACTTTAATCTTCAAACAAAGCCTCGGCTACAAACAGTCAAACGGATCTGAACACAAACGTGGTTCAGTGTCAAGGAAATGTCGCAATTTTGTCTCGAGAAGTCGAAGACAATGTGATGACTCAGCTTTTCTGCCTCTCTGCTGCTCTACAACCAATTGTGTCCTCCGTTTGTCCTCAAATAGCTTTGTCTGGAATGCTCAAATTAGAGGACTAATTAGGGCAGAGGTCTCTCTGCTAATTAGTGTTGCATGAAGTGAACAAGGCTTGAACTCCATGACTCTCTCTCTCTCTGACTGACAGTAGTTTGTCCTCAAAACTAGTTCTGATTTGTTTTATCTCCTTCCTGTCCTGGCAGTACTTTCAATGTCTGAGTTGACGAGACAAACAAGGTGGAAAGTTAAGTAGATTAGTTTCAAGGTGGTGCTTGAATATATACACTTTTTGCAGGCTGCTTTTAAAGAGCCGGTTTTTCACATTTGTGTATGTCTACTCGTCTTGTCTTTACTTCACATATATGAATAGACACTAACGCTTCATTACGATATATTAGAGCATATTTAAGACATGTGGTGAGGGAGCCCAATAATTGAGCTTCAAAAGGCTTCAACAAAATTGCTACTGAAATAAAATGTCAAGCAAGATAACCCATACTTTTGCAAAACTTCAGTTTTCTTTTCACATTTTAATGTTAAATTGACAAGAGAGTATTAACGATTTTTATTTTTTTTGCCCTCCCCATTTTTAGTTCAGTGAGCAATTCATTCCTGAAATAGCAATATTGATATGAATGAGATGCTCGCCGAACGACTCTGGGGATGGTAATGGCAGTCTGTGGGACGACAAAACTGAGATGAACTTTTGTACTGACAGTAATGTCTTTCAGAGGATGAATCCTCCTGACCCGGCTCATCCCCTGTTCTTCATCTAGCAGCTTCACATTCTTGGCTTTTAGAAATAGATGAAAGAACAAGAATGGCTCTGTGATCCCCAAAAAATCCTCATAACTTTACGTTACAGGGCTGTAAACACATTTTTCTGGAAGATGAACATAATCAGTTAAATTTGCACTTTCTCTTCAGTCACAATAAATGAGTATTTCATGTCTCGTCCTATGCGTGTTAATTGTATTGGATCATGAATTGTGGTGAGACATTTGAACCTTTGTTTGTTTCGGGGGCACCAGAGATCTATATATATCCAAGAGCTGGGATTTAAACCATATGTCCTATAATACGGCTAATGACGGGCTGTTAAGGGCCACTGGGTCGGCCCCCATGGCGGAGGCTTGTTAATCTCACTGTCACATTGTCAATCTGTGTTGCCTTGAGATCAAGGGCACGTGGGGCAAACCCTAATCGCCCTGTTAACCTTAATATAGACAATATAAGGTAAGACGACGCGGGGTCGCCCAGTCCGATGCGTCTGGAGAACTCGGCTCCGTGAGCAGACGTGTTCACATTTCATCATCTGCTAATAGTCTCTCGTCACAATCGCACTCGCACGTTTTATGTTAAACCAGTGGTTCTCAAACTTTTTTCTGTCTCCACTCTGGAGGAAGCAAAATGTTCGGGCAAATCCCTTTTCAAGTGAACCAGATTGCTCCATCTGACAAGAACTAATAACATGTGCAATCACTTTGTTAAAACAATGCAAATAAAGTTATACATGTGCAAGAAAATAACTCATATTTGGCGAAAACAGATGATCAAGGAAGCCGGTTGGGTCCCTGTTTCCTCCCCATAGTTTCATGTTTTATGGTAAAAATATTTTTTAAGAATCAGCATCTCCCCACCTGTAATACCTCCGCGCTCCACTAGAGGGTCGCGCCCCACAGTTTGAGAACCAATGCCTTCAGTTAAACTAAGACCGGTGCAAATTCATGCGTAGATAAAAATGAATCCGTACATTTAGAGGCCCGGCTACATTTCCTTATTTAAATCAGTTTTCCTCGCGGCTTATGTCCAAAAGAACAGCAGCTGAACAAAAATACAAAATATGTATATTCTTCCCACTTTTCCACTTCAATTGCTATTCTAAGTGCTGCCCTCCAGCAGGGGAGGGAAATCTGATTTATTGTTGACTCAACACTTTTCAATTCTATGATCGCAGATAACATTCTCTATATTCAATAATGCAGCGTTCTTTAAATGAATAATGAATATTCTTCTGTCTCAGTCATAATAATGTAAATGGCACACTGTGTGTTTGAATGTGTTTCTGCATCCTGTGCATGGAGACATCTACGAAGAGACATGATTGTGTACCTTGGAGTGGAGCTCATTAGATTGTTATTGACCAATATTCTTGGTGAACCTTTCCTTTTGTTCCTGTAAAGTGTTCTGCACAATTCTTCTCTGTAACCTTTAAGGATCCGGAGGATATGGAAGGATGGGTTTCACCTTTTTGACATTTTTTTTGCCTTCTCAGCTTGTCCTGTTCCCTAAAGTGTTCAGGAAAGCAGAGTTTGATCCTTCGCGTTGGCGGACCTGTTAGGATGTTAGGACTGGCATTTTTATAAGTGGGCTGCCTCTGTGATTAATGTTCTACTGTCTCAGGACTCTCTCTCTGACACTTTAATGCTACGGGATGAGACGAGACTAAATGTTATTGCAACGTGCAACAATTTCACATGTAATCCTAATTAATCTGGATGCAGCAACTCAACATTTTGGGATGCAGACAGTCGGTCTGTGTTTAACATTTGAACTACTTTCCTCATGTGTCTTTTTAGCCATGCACAGTCCACTACTGTGTGGAGGAGATGAACATGTTGGATGAAAGAGTGCAGTGACTTCCTGCCGCTGACGCTCTGGATGCTCCTACATCCTGTAACTTTCAGTTCTTATACTAACTTAACAATAACAGCCCAATTAAATGGGATTAATTAATAATTGGAGGGCACAATACAGTAATTTGTGAGTACAAATTATTTATTGGAGAGAACAAGTTTAGTACTTTGAGGGTATGAATCATTAATGTAAGGGAATGAATTACAAATTAATATCCACAAATGCTGGCTTGTATTTGTGGATATTGGAGTGCTCATGATTTATCCACATTTTGCGTCTTAATCTTTTATCTCTATAATAACGCATCACATACTTGTAGATATCTACAGGAATAAGTCCTAAAACCTGCTCAGAGTTTTAGCACCTCCGATTCCCTCGTCTCAAAGTCAAGGGGTTCTTTGAAAGGTTGGTTAGACGCTTTAAATAAAGTTTACGTTCAGAGATTATAACATTTTGTTCAACAATATTAAATGTCAGTAAACATCCCTGGTGAATTTGAAAAACTTTGATGTGAAACACTAAGGAGAAATAACTCATATTTGGCAAAAAAAATGAGCAAGGAAGCCGGTTGGATCCCTGTTTCCTCCCCATAGTTTCATGTTGAAGTGTCCTTGAGCAAGGCACTGAAGCCCCAGAGCTTCACAGCACCACAAAGATCCTTCATTACTAAGGATGATGACATGCAGAGTATAATTTCTTTTTTTAAGTATCTGCATCTCCCTCTGCGCCCCACCTGTAATACCTCGGCGCCCCACTGGAGGGTCGCGCCCCACAGTTTGAGAACCACTGGTCTAAATGTTGCTGAATGGAAGCAGAAGAGCTGCAGAAAGACTTTGCACTTGGAAAGATAGGATTTGAGCTCGGCTTAGTGCACATCCCCTGGAACAAAGCCCTGTGTGTATTTACCGTGTGTGTCTATTGTGTTTTTCTACCTTCCTCTGCTTTGTTGTACATCACTCGTTGGCCTCATCTGGGCCATTGTTTCATCGGGGGGTTTGAGTAACTTTGTTATTTTGAGCTGACTCTGCGTTCTGTAGGTCAGCAGCCCCTGCTGAGCCCCGTTCTGGAGCCTCCGGCTCCCCGGCGTCCCAGCAGCCACGCCGACCGCCAGGCCTGTATAACTCCTGCTGCTGACAACTCACAGAGACATCTTTGTAATTTAAGACGTAATTCCCTTTTCCTGGGAGCTGTATAAAATCTATATTGCAACCATAAACAATTCGGGCTTTCCCCGTGAGCCTCCCCATCCTCCTTTTTTTTATGCATGCAGAGAGATATTATTGAAGATGTGCAATGGCAAGCAGTTCTTATTCCTGGAAAGGCCAAGCAGCAGTAAAGTGGAAAGAGGCCACGTCGCTGGTCATCCTGATGGAGCAGCTTTTTACCGCTTTCTTTTAAGTCTTGCTTCCCTTTTTCGACTGTAAAGGGAATCTTGTTTGTTTCTTTCACTGAACAGGCTGAGGGCGACGTGTGAAGGTTGACCAGTGGTTCTCAAACTGTGGGGCGTGACCCTCTAGTGGGGCGCAGAGGTATTACAGGTGGAGCGCGGGGGGAGATGCAGATTAAGAATCCTGTGGGGAATTAGTCTCTGCATGTCACCATCCTTAGTAATGAAGGAGCTTTGCTCTGGGGCTTCAGTGCCTTGCTCAAGGACCCTTCAACATGAAACTATGGGGAAGCTAAAGAAGCTACAGGTGCTTTGTAGATCTGTTCATTTTGTCTGTGATCCGATAAAACACATTTTTAGTCATAACTTAAGAATCTATATGCTAATCATGAAAGATTCACACAAATGTTTACTGGGATGAAATTATAAAGCGATAACGTTTTCGCCACTGGACGAAATGTCTGTGAAATGTAGGCGTGGCAACATGAATATGTGAAATACTCACCTGAAAATATTCTATGTCTGGATCTCTTGTTGTGAAAGGTGAGATTGGGACGAGTGGATGTGTTGCGTGCTGCATGGTTGAAAGGGTTAATGAAGGACGACTCAGCCACCGCGTTGCTCTGTCATGAATGTATAGCTCACTGCGGATCAGTGGTTGTCCTTCAAGACTCGGCAGTCCGATCCCCAGCTTCCACCAGTCTTTGTGTCTTTGGGCAAGACACTTAACACATAATTGCTCCCGCAGGATGAACGGCGAATGATTAGATAATCCTGACGGGCAGGTGGCACCTCGCGTCGGTAGCCACTGCACGGCATGCATGACCGGGGTGTGAATGGATGAGTGATGACATTAAACGTTAAAGCACTTTGAGTCGTCGGGAAAGGCCAGAAAAGGGCGACACAAGTACAATCCATTCAACGTACATGCTTTACATTGCAGAATATTTGAGTTCTGCGTGACAAAAACAACAGTTAGAAAGGTCCCATATTGTAAAAGGTGAGATTTTGATGAGTCTCATTGTCATATTAAATACTAAGAAAGGATTGAAAAGCTCTATAATTAGAAAAATAGACACAACCCACATTAAAGAACTCCATGAGGATTTCCATACGCTTGTGCCACCGTTCTAAAATATGCAAAATCATTCAACAATTTTACACGTACACATTTTCTATGTTCTCCAGTTGTTACTCAGTTCAGTTCAAATGTGCTAAACGGAGCGCTTCAACGTTGAACATAGAATCATTCAGACAGACAATATGAGGCCCTGATCACACTTAGATGCGTTGCAAAAGGCGCGGACGCTTTAAAAAAATGCCCCCTGGCAAAAAGCGTGTCGGGCAAAACAGCTGACGAGCCTGTGGAGTGGGGGATGCATGTGCAACCGGGCGATTAAAATGTAAATAACAGGGTGAATTGGATTCAACGCAGACATGGAGCGCTTGCTGTGATCTGTGTTGAATGAGGAGGAGGAGGGGATTATTTATTTAGTGCATAGTAATTAAAAAACGCTAATATATTAGCCTTTTGTCTGCTCCCTCGTATGCTAGCAGCCTCAAAACCGTAAGGTAGTGGTGAAGTAAAGCACGTCGTAAAAGTTGAGAATATTTACACTTTTATGCGCCTATATGAGAGAGAAATGCGACGCATGGTGCAAGAAAGGAGTGCACGCCATGCACGGCGGTACCAAAGCAAAAAGGTGGCTTTGCAGGCGACGTGTTTGTAGCTGAGTGTCTCGGTGTGATCGGGGCCCTAAATAGTTTTTTGGATCATTAAATAAATTCAAAATGCTCTAAAATACAAGCATGAACCTAGAACTGACCGCGGTATGTCTTCTTTAAGCCGTACCATTTTCCCCAACAAGGATGCCGGAGTTTACAGCGTTATGAATGCTTTTGGTACATGATGGTCGGGGTCCTCATTATTCCTTAAAGTTATTGTCCTAATGTTGAAACATTTCTCTTTTTCTTCCTTTTTTTTTTTTTTTTTAGCTTTTTCTGTGTGCATCTCGTTAGAGCGGCGGCTACTTAGTCATGACAAATAAGTGAAATAATCATCATCATTATTTTTTTTTCTGGTTATTTATCATTTGCCTGACAGAATGTCAAAAGCATTGAATTTCAATTTTTGCATTGTTCTGCAGCGAGGCTAATTACGCACGTCTAAGTCGTCAGCATACCGGAACGATTTGCGCTCATGAGGCTGCTCGTTGTGGCAGCTCCATGTGTCTGCTGCTGCCGAGGCTGCAGGCATTATTCCACTTCACCCTGACACCAGTGTCTCTTCCAATTCCATCTCATTGCATTAGTCATTAAGCTCGGCACTGACACCACCCATCATATCACTGCCTTAATCACATCTGAGCTCCACTGTGTACATATGACCATATCATTAACACAGACTTCCATCCCCTCTCTTCCTGCTCCATCCATCTATTCCCTTCAGTCCTGCGCTCGCTTTTTTCCTTTTTTTCCCTTCCTACTTACAGATTTGACCCCGTTTCATTCATCACACGGTGTTGTCCGGTGTCTGTACACATGACGAATGACATTCCCTTTACAGTGATTCATCCAGTGATCATTTCCAATACCTCGCATGCAAAATTATTCATTCCCAGGGCAGGTTTGTGGGGCGTTGGGGGTAAATAACAGTGATGGAGTACATCGTGGGTACTCAACTTTGTGCAAAATGAAAAAATAAATCTCACCATACTTCCACCATTATCCATCCGCCAGAGGAGAGAGATATGATATTGGTGGGAATTTTCTATCTCCTGTCTCCAGGGGTAATGATGAGGGAAGTCTGGCCAGCCAAACTGATTATAGAAGGGCTCGAGTGTGTGTGTGGGTGTGTGTGTGTGTAGATGGGTAATAGTCTGTCTGAACTTTGCTGAGGTGGTGATTACAGAAACCCTGTCACCTGTCTAATACACGACTCCTGTAGATGAGGCCAGGTCCCATCTGCAGCTCTGGCTTCTGCAACGCGCTCCTCATGCTTTCAGTTCGTAGCCAGGAAATAGTTGTTTAGAAGTATAGTGATTAAAAAAAAAAAGCAGGGGATCAGGGCTCAACATCAACTTTTTAATTGTTTATTTAGTCAACATCTATCCAACCAGTAATTCTCTTGAGATTATAATCATTTTTTTGTGAGGCAGATATGGGAGATCTTTTTAATGGGGTTGCCAGGTTGGCAACCAAGTATCAGCTTTGGGTTGCCAGAACTGAAAAAATGGTTGCCATGTATTCTTAGTAATTGGTTCCAGTTCTGACTGTAATAGTAATGTATACATATCAATAATGTTTCATATCTTCAATGCATTTATTTAGCGGTTTACATCTTAATGATTGATGTTCCTCTGACTGTATGTTTCATACGGCGCTACGTATCCAATGCATCAGCCCATCTGTCTTTTTTTAATTTATTTTTTTCCAGTTTACTTGCTCGGACTAATGGATTATAATATAAGAATTGACAAATGTAATCCGGGAAAGACAATATTTTTTTTCTACTCAACCCAATGCACTAAAATACTGTTTTATTTGCTTCTCGTGCTCCCTACACTACACAGATACCACCATCCAGCTCTCTCAAGATGTTGTATATCCAGCTATTTTTAGCCCTGAGTGTAAACCTGCAGAAACGTCTTTTCTGAACACGAATGCATAAAACTGCTTTCATCTACTGGATGACTGCATATATACATAGTTGGCTCATAAAAGTGACAAGGGGGCAATGTGTGATTTCATTTGGTCGTCACCTCGTAATGTATTCATAGCAGAGATTCACAGTGCAGCCCATATTTTCCTGTTCACATATGTTGGCTTTATTATGGTTTAATTCCACACAAAAAGGAGCCCTCGTCTCCTTTTGTGATTGATGTGCGTATGCAGTCGATTCTGCAATTCCTTGTGTGATGTCATCTTAATTTTAGGGCACATTGTGATGAGTTACAGTGGGAACGTCATGGTTGAGGTTTTGAGGAAAGGGGGGGTTGTTTGATGGATTAAAGGACCAGAAGCTGTGACAATCTATCAATCTAGTGCAACAGAGGTCATAGCGTGAACCTGTTCCCTTGCACACCTCGCTCTCATTGTAATGTGTTCTGTTTAACTTGTTCTGAGAGACTTTAGGATAAGAAAGATAGTTCGGGGCTATTCCGTGAACTGTCATTGATTGATCTTGTGACATTGCGCTGGCTCATGAGAGGATTTTTGTTTTGCTATTCTAGCTGAACTCTTCCTCGTTCTGAATTTAGATGTAATACACCGGATCTTTCTACTACACAGTAAACGGTTTAGTAAACGGCCGGACTATTGGGATGCCATGAGTCCGTTCTTACAATGTAGTTCAATACCATGTGGAGACGAGCCCATGTGCTATAGGGGGCCACAGTATCTATGACAACAGGGATCTTGGCACAGCCGTAGGCTATAGTGGATTAACCCTTTCTGTAATATGCCCCATTTTAAGGCCTGACTGATGATTGTCACACCCCCGGGTCCTCAGGAGACACTGCAGTCTGCTGCAATCAGAGGTTTTTTTATGGAATTAACACTGCTGGAGCTGATGGTAAATCACAGCTGCCGAGTCCCACCAGGGACCCGCCTTGTAGCAGGATGCAGGTATTTCTTCATGCTCTTATTTCTGCACGTGAGAGTCTCCGTAATGAGCTTTTTCCTGGCCACTCAGGTCCTCTGAGATACATAGAAGATCTTCTGCTGGCTCTCCACACCACCCTGACGAGACGTTACTGCCGAATTAAACATAATTACAGCAACATGTCGGCACCACCTGTGGTCTATCAGTGTGCCTGTAACCGGGGCCGCAGCTAACGACTATTTTCATTGGTGATTACTCTGTTAGCCTTGCGAGTTTGGGAATGGACAAAAGTGGACTGTGTAACACGAGACTGTGGACGGCCTTATATTACCGTCTCCTTTTCTCCAGAGGCACAGAACGACTGCATCTAATGGTCGTTTTCTAAATGACTTTCAAGTGGATTTATTTCAAGATGTTCGTGAGAATAATAAACAAAGAGATGGAGTAGATGGCGTCAATGGTATTGGCGGTTAGCAGCATGAAATACAACAATGCAGTGCAGCAGTTAGTGTGATCCTTTACTTTACAAAACTTTGTGAGCAGACTACAATAAATACATCAATTTTAATCAAATCTTCATTGAACTGTAAATTGACAGTGGATTTTTTTCTTCACGCACGCTTTTTGACAACGCCGTATCGAATGTAAAGATTGTGAGATCTAGATCGAGGACAAATATGATATTTTAAAAGCAGAAATGTATTTCATGTACCACTTGCGTATATTGCAAGCGTTCCTATACACTGCACTGGAGAATTTAACAAAGGTAACAGTATGGAAACAGACATGGCGTCTGAGGAGGAATATGTACGGCTGTAACTGCACAGAAGGAAGAAACACTGAAGGTACGCTGACCTTTAAGTTGGACCAGCTACTCTCGTTTTAGTCATATACCGAACAGCTCGTTGAAATGTCAGACTCGTTCCCGTCCAAGCCAGAAACCTTCAGTTCTGCTGAAAGAAGCCAACGAGGAAGTTACATTCTCTCTTCTGGCCACTAGGGGGCAACTCCTCTAATTGGAATAGAAGTCTGATTATAAAAGTCTACGAGAAAAATAATCTTCTGACTTTATTCATTATCTCAGTAAATAGGTTATGGTCTCAATCGCTATAGTTTGAAGTTTTCTTCAATACAGCGTGATGTTCATTGAGTAAATCATAGTCCCATTTAGAGTAAAAATGATGGTAGAGCAGAGGCTTTGTGGTGGGCTTGAAGTGGTCATCTATCTCTTGTTTCGTGATTGCATGTGTGACAATTTGAAAGATGTGTTTGATCTAATATGGATCGTTTTGAGATCGTTTTGAAATCTGGAGTCGATTACTTTAGTCTTGATCTTTTATACAGGCTGTGATATAAATGTATATAACTGTTGAAAGATGTGTTTATTTCATTGTCTGTCTGGTTTGGAATGTGGTATGTGTTGGAGGGATTGTTTTGAGATCGCTTTGAATTGTTTGAGAATAGTTTTGAATCATTTGAGATCGTTTTGTTCTAGAATCTGGGCTCGATTGCTTTGGTCTGCGCCCGTCGATGACTCAGGGGGAAATTCGCGGTCTTTTCATTCCAGTAAACGTTTATGCTGATAGAAACTGCTTGGTCACTCGTGATGATTTCTCCGGCTGTTTTCAGGTATGTTGTTTAATTGATGAAGTTAGCATGTCTGTATGGATGTGGGATGTTTCCTGAGAATGTTGTGTATCTATTTTTGTTTACTTTGGAGTTGTTTGTGGGGGGCGCTGTGCTGACTGAGTGAGTTCCTGCTAGCTGTAGCTAGCTGTAGCTAGCTGTAGCTAGCTGTAGCTAGCTGTAGCTAGCTGTAGCTAGCTGTAGCTCTAGCTGTAGCGAGCTGTAGCTCTAGCTGTAGCTCTAGCTGTAGCTCTAGCTGTAGCGAGCTGTAGCTCTAGCTGTAGCGAGCTGTAGCTCTAGCTGTAGCGAGCTGTAGCTCTAGCTGTAGCGAGCTGTAGCTCTAGCTGTAGCGAGCTGTAGCTCTAGCTGTAGCGAGCTGTAGCTCTAGCTGTAGCGAGCTGTAGCTCTAGCTGTAGCGAGCTGTAGCTCTAGCTGTAGCGAGCTGTAGCTCTAGCTGTAGCGAGCTGGAGCTGTCATTTTTTAAAGGGATTGGGTTTTGTGTTTGGGAATATGTACATGTATATATGTTTATATGTTGATGTTGTTCATTGTTCTGAGTGTATACATTGCATTGCAGTAAACCTTTTGGATAGAAACTGCTTATCACGCTCGTGGTTATTTCTCCCCCCGTTTTCAGGGGTGTAACACATGTGGCACACGATTGCATTGTGTAACACGATGTGGGAAATGGATTTTTTGTAGGTCGAAGAATCATTTGCATACTTGTGCGACATATGTTCATGCCCTTACTCCTCATCTTCGACAAAGGATTTATTGATTCATTTTTACTGATATAGTTTTGAAGCCTTCACTGTTTTTTAAACTTTCCTAAAAAAGTCTGCAGGTGAAGTCCCCGAGCTGTCTGCCAGACCGAGCCATATTGTTGGTCAAGCTTGACAAACATTGTTCATAACCTAGAAAAAAAAAGAAAGAAGTAATTTCATCCGTTGATTTGATGAAACTTCCTCTCGCCAGTGATAGCACTGCAGGCTTTCTCCACAGATATAATTATCCAACTGGCTTTCTGACTTAAAGCAATACAACAGGAGGAGAATGACATCAGGTGTTAGAAATATAAAGCCAAAACAGTCTTTCTCTTGCAATCTTTTTCTGTAGAAAAAGGCGGCTTTGTAGAAAACAGAGTAGTAAGTGGAGTATTATATATTTTTCTATACTCAGTTGGGCTTTCTTATAACCAATTTCATACACCCCTTAAGAGTTTCTTCTTGAGTTGAATTAATTTATGATTTTAATATAATTTGTATGAATAGTTTATGTATTTACCAGACCTGGTCTTTGAGTACAGCCTATTTTTCCTGAACAAATCTCCTTTGTATTCTTCAAGGTAAATGCCAGTGCCACTGTCTGAATGCTAATGATGCAACGTTTGGAGTTCGTTTTAATCAGGACTCGAATGCAGGATCTTAAGAGGCACTATGATTATATTACCTTTTTACATTGTAATATCCTGACAACAGAGCGGATTCACATCCAAATACAAACAAGTACCAGTACTGAACTAACTAGGCATCTGTCCAGTAAATATAAGTTTTAAATCCGGTGACCTCAATGAAAGTGGCAGGTCTGTCCTATTAAAAGGTCTCTCCTCCCTGTCTTTGTCTCTGTGTAAACAGATCTTTAAAAGGCGATGAGGTTGCCTGGCCTGTGCTGCTTTATCTGCAAAGTTACGATTGTCTGGAGAAGATGACCCCAAGCTATTGATTTGTGATCCTTCATATGAACACGCACACAAACACCTACTCTGCTTGGTTTACTTTCACTCTTCTGTTGGCCTTCGAAAAGGTTATTTATCGCCGGCTCATGAGGGTTGCAGAAAAGGGAAGAAACCGGGAAATCATAATCTGAGAACTTGGGTAGCAATATCCACATAATGCGCATGTAATTGCATAAAGAAAGTTGATTATATGTACAATATATCAGGCGTCTGCTTGATTCCACGTGTATGCAGCATTAGCATAAGATAAACTGCCCTTTAAAAGGTACAAAACATAGAAAAAATACTCAAAAAGCCATCTTGACTATTACCACGCCACAGCTTTCTTTCCTCCGCTACTTTGCTATTTCTTGTCATTTTGCAGGGGCCTGACTTTGTCACATCAATGTCAAATTTGAATGTTAATAGAATCCTAAATTATTCAACATGCAGTTTAGCCCATTTGAACTATTCCCCGGCTCCAAATGACTCTCCCCATACAAATAAGTCTGGTCTAATTTCAAGGTGTGTTCAATGATAGAGGAACAGGAATTAAGTTCAGGGCTGATTCAATTATCAGGTCATTGTCTTACTTTATTATTTTCTAATATAACAGTTATCATTGTCGTTAACATTAGTTTATTCAATTATTATTGTAAATGTATCACTGCTACCCTATGAAGATATTATTAGTTTGATTTAACCATAAAATATGTAGATATATTTGATTTGTGGCCCACATTTTTTATTGATTTTATTAGGGTCACCAAATAAATGTGCAGAATTTCTTCCAAAGTCTTTTATTTCATATTTCAAAATCTAAACTAGACGTTTGAGCTATACATAAATACAAAGGTAAATAAATAAAAGAAGCAAATACATTTTACATTTTCAATTTCTTTGGTACATTTTCTGGGATTCAAATTTATTCATCATGTAATTACTTATTTATTTTAGATTTTGACAGGTTCGTTCGTCCATAGTTAATTCCACCTACAAGCATTTATTTTGCCTCATTTATAAAGTATTAAAGTGTGTATATATTTTACGAAACGCGTGTAAATCAAAAGTTGTGCTGTATCAAATATATATATCTTTTCGAAATGGCTGGTTTACCATTTCAGGAAAAATGGTCGTAATAGTTTTTATTTTTTTAAATTGAATCCCAGCTATAATTCAGCTGCAGCTAAAGCTTCCTCCTTTCATAGTGTTTGAGTTTCACGATGACATCGCAGGCTTCTGGCAATGTGACATTTGCCAAAAGAAGCATATCGCTGCTGTACTTCATGTTGGAACCCTTTTTCGCTTGTTAATGTAACTGAAACTTTTCTTTTGAATCACTCGATGACAGTGCTGCAGGGCAGATTGCATCTCTGCACACATCATTGTTACAATCTTCAGTTGGGACGACGAGTTCTTACTTCCCGGCATCGCAGCGACCCTCCAATGCGCGGCATAATCATTGCAGCATTATTTCCCAGACTCCAGGGCTGTGTTTGTGCCTCGTGCTACCCAGCGGTGGCCGTGTAGAGATAACAACAGAACTAATACTCACTCATGCTCAAAGCTGGTACGAAGTCAGAGCCACTGGAACTTTGTCTGAATGTATCCCTCACATGTTCAGGGTCGTGGTATTTTTTAGATGCAAGGAGAATACTCATTTTTTATTAGGTTGAAAGAGGATGAAATGTCAATGGTGAGGAACAGTGGCTGACTGATGTGTACTGTGGATGGGCCAGTGGCAGTAATCTCAGAATATGATTTATTATTGCAGAGAAATACAAGCTGGAACTTTCATTGAATCACAGAGAAATCATTTATCACTTTTATTAGTCTCAAGTATTTTGGTTGGCTATCCAGCCTGGAGACATCCAAATAAACACGGAGGAGGAAGTCGGAGAGATTGGCGCCCTAATGGCAGCGGCAGAGAGGCAGATTTTTTTTGATGTTCCAGATGTTTTATGATTAGACATAATGGCTTTCTTGAAATGGCAGCTCAGGCTATACACAGAAACTATTAAACTGTCTATTTGCTCCCATTTGAGAACAATGTACTTCCCCAGAGAATACTAAACATCCATCATGTAATTAGGGGGCCTGCACACCATATGTAAGATCAATCTGAAATACCATATACAGTAAAATGACAGTTGATGATGGGGATGGTGAATGCCGGTCATTATTATGCTCCTTACATCCATCTGCTCGCGTCACATAGTCGCATCAATTGCCCGGTCGTCTTAACAATAACATGCAGACGCCCACGCTAACGCTTTGGACAGCTGCTGGTTGAGACGGCAGTGTGGAAGTTACAGTTTTGCCACGAAAACAGACGCTCCATTGTTTTATTTCTTCAGTCGAGCTACGGCTTTATTCCACTGGGCACAACCTGCACACCAGTAATCAGCTTTTGAAGTTACGTTCCATTGAGATGCAAACAAATGATGACAAGTCATTTTGTAATCCATCAAACCTGCGCTCGGATCCATGAGACGCTTCAGCAACAGCTGGTCTGAAATTATGACTTTGAAATACTCCAACCGGCTGCATCTCTGTTTCATGTGTCTTGACCTTGACAGTAGTTTTGCACTGTTCCATATGCATACTTTGATAAAAAAAAAGAAACCACGCGTCACTCTTAATGCTGTCGGTGCGCTGTCATGTCAGTTTGAAGCTTTAAATATGTGACAAGCTTTGAGAACAACAAAGCCCCCACACTTCAATCAAGCAAATAAAACACACGTACACACAAAGGCAGACGCCAGCACAGATCCACACACACACACACACGCCCATGCGCACTGTCTCGCAATCATGTGCAGGCACACGGGACGTATAAAAATGGAGAGAGACGAGGTGTCAAACAAGAATTGTCACATTAAGGAAGATGATGCACCTCCACAATAGCCGGTATGCAATGTTTCTTCCCTGCGGCAAAGTCATTTAATGGGCGATAACCATCATTGGACGGACAAATATTATTTTTTTCCATTTCGCTCAGTACATAACTAGAGGGGTATTCCCTTCTCCACTCCGCCTTCCTCCCTTATTCCCCCCCGCCCCCTCCCCAAATTGCTCCTGCGCTCATTACCGCTGCAGGATTGATGTTTTCTTTTCATAAAGCGCCGAGGCTGATATCCCACAGATTCAGAATTAATAAAATATGAAGGACATTAATATTCCCAGCGTTCACATTTTGCTATTATTGCAGAGGTGCTCGCGAAGCCCCCGACTCGCCCGGCCTGTCAATCACCCTCCAGGCTGCTGCCGCTCTGCCCCAGTCGGGCAGGAGGTGAACGCCGCTGACAGACTTCAAGCGGCTTCCTCAAGGGCATTAAAGGGCAGGTTATGACATAGGCAGCGCTTGTCTCTGCGTTTAGGATGCCCTTGTTTTTTTGTTTTTTTTTACCATGTTCAGAGGGCCGAGGATAATATCTTGTCTTTGATGATGCGTTTGGGATTTCACCCATACCTCAGTTTTTGATTGTAGACCAGAGTATACAGGTCTGCTGACATATACAGTGTGGTGGTATTATGACATGAGGATGTCAGCACTGGAATCTAGATGGATGGATGGATGACAGGTGGATGGATGGATGGATAGATAGATAATCTACAATAACCATGTCCTATAGCTTATGAACATGTCTGGAACTTTGCAATATTTTGCAGGACTTTCCTTGTATGTCTTCCCGTTCAGCCTCATGTTTTTTCTTTCCCCTGTCCACTCTTTCTGGACACTGCTCAGCCACATGGCTCTCCACGCTGACTAAACACTGTGTTGATGTCTGCGAGCCTGCGACTGCCCATAATGTTTATGGATGGCTGGGAAGGCTATCTCCAGTTATGAGTGATGAGTTCATCTGGCCTTTTTAACGTCGGCCAGGGCACCGGATATTCTCTTGGTGCTCCCAATAGCCGGTCCGGGCCAAACTGGAGCAAAGCGCCACAGTATCTATGAGCGTATGAGTGTCCACACGAACATAACTACTGCACTTTAGTGCTGCCTGTGTTGCACAGAATATCATGAGGATTCACGTGCCAACTTTTCCCTTCTACATAAAGGCTTTCCTTTCTTTGTTTTCACCTAGCAGACCGGACAAAGGAGCATCCAGAGAGAACAAGGTGACCACATATAGTCTGATTTTGTCGCGTTTCCTCCCCTCTCATCGTGGCATATAGGTTGTCCAAGCACTGTGGCTCGAGGTGGGTTTGTCTGACAGTCTTTAAACATGATAGATAAGAGAGAATAATTAATTTATCAGAGCGGGCCAGGCTTTAATCCCTGGTGTCCTGGCGATAAGGGAAGGTTTCTTCTCCCCTGATCCCTTTGCCGATAGGGGCGGTTTTCGTTGGCGTTTTCCCGTTAATAAGCCTGTCAAAGAGGCACGCGGCTCCGGGTTCGGTCCTGTTCGGGTTATCTCGCCGCCGCACGTTCCCATCTTCTCCCCTGACAGCCGACAGCAGCTGGGTCGCTGGGCCCTTTGAAACCCGGGGAGAGCACAGGGCCCGTGGGCGGCGCTGTCATTTAAACCATCTCATTCAAACATCAGGTGGGTCCGAACCCACAGGAGACTCCGGTCGAAAAAGAGAACACAGTCTTGACAGGCCACACTCGCCGATAGCTGAACTTTAATAATTCCCTTTTACAGGCAAATTCAAATGCTGGCTTGTTCATAACAGCAGTTTCTACCTGAGAGTGTGTGTGTGTGTTATCTCTCTCTCTCTCTCTTTGAGCTCTTAGTGTAATTGACTGGTTGTGGACATGTTTCATCCCTCTATAGTGTGAAGAGCATGTCTAAATAGTAGAATGATGAGATCTGTGGCTGATGGTATGGCACAAGTCTGTAGCCTTGAGAAGATGGAATTTACAGTATGTGCGCAGTAAGCGGCTTCAAATTGAATAACTCAAAGCGTATTATGGTATAAACTGACGCTTATTGTGGAAAAACTGTCTTGCCACTCTACGTAAATTGCCCGATATTCCTTTCACGATGCTGAGCCGTTCCGTTGGGGAAAGACAAAACAAGTGAAGCTAAATCTTGAGGACATACTGTGAATATTTACACCAGATTGCAGACGCAACAATGCTAGTGGCTCATTTAGCTTTTTAATGTGGAGGCTGAGTGGCCCGCAGAGTGAGTAAAGAGGACAACGCGTATCTCAGGGGACCAGCAGGATGTCGGCTAAGGAGCCGTGTGCGCGGCGGCCTTCGCACTGTGATGCACTTCATCATTTCCCCCAAAGCCTTACCTATTGTGACTGCATGCATTATCATATTTTAATGCGGGTCATGAAAAGCACAAAGAAGTTGCACTGCTCAACAGAATGTGTGTGTGTCTGTGTGTGTTAGGGCTGCCACTAACCAATATTGTATAATCCAATGATTCATTTTCCTTAAATTTTTTTAAGTTCATTTGATTCTGACAACTTGTGTGTTGTCTAACAAAGTTGATATATGCCCTCTATTGTGCATTCTGCACATGCAAAACATATGCTCCCTATATTCTTAAAGTACACATGGTAATTATTCTGTAGTGGTAGAATTATTTGATATTGAGCTATCAGAATCAGAATACGTGTTGATTTGCTCGACATAAATATTTTGTGACAAAGCAGCAATTATCGTCAGATATTACCTTTTTTGTTGTTTTGTTTAGGGTTTAAGCCCCCAAGAGACAAAACCTTATTGAGTTTGTGTCAATTTGCTTTTGTAATTATTTGTTGTCTGCTTTAGCGGCTCTGATTTCAAATGTTTCCTAAGAAATAAAACTCAAACTTTGAGGATTTCTTCCAGATTGATGATGCTATCGCCACATCAGACGCCTTTTAAGTTTTACTTCTTAGCATAATTTACAGATACATGATTTTTGAATCTGCTCTTTGATACTCCGTTTTATTATATACATATATCTAATCTTGTGTACTCAGTTTTTTTGTAATCTTTGAACCAGCAGACCAGTTTAAGCACAACAATCAAGTCAAGGTCAGTTCTGAATGATTTACTTTGTGTCCGTCTCCGTCTATTTGTCTGTCTTCTGGCTAACTGGAGCACTTCAGCTTTTTTTCGATCTGTCCGGCCCAGAAAAAAAAACATTTAGCCAATGCCGCTCCTTATCTCCCTCGCTCTTCTAATCTTCTGTGAGCTGCAAGAGTGGAGGCAAGAGGGGCTGTCATTGTCCAGGGATGTGAACCTGCAACCTTTTCAATTTCACCCCGCGCTTTTAAAGCCCTTCCGCCTGGACGATCTCACGTCCAGCACAAAGGTGCCATTTGCTTTTCATTTCCTCCGCGATAAGAGAGGAGAAGAGAAGTATTGTATATTGTAATGCTCCCTCACCTTTCTGACATCAGCAAAATTGAGGTGCTGGCGAAAGATCAATACAAATTAAAAGTAAATACAAGAAAAAGCGGCGAAGAAGAGGAGATACATTACCATGTGTGGAAATCCATTTGCTCTGGGTCTCTGGACCACGCTGCTTTTGTTTGCCCAAGAAAAGGTGAGGACAAAATTGGATCTTTTTTTTCTTTCTAATTTCATTTAAAATGTAATTAATTTAGTGATAATGTGTGGCTTACTTTTCTCCATATCCCACTTTTGGAACTTGGATCCCCACATCTGCTCCCCTCACTGCAGCTGGTGTCACCAGTAAGCCGTGATGTCATTCCTCATCTGGCCTGGACTTTAACTGGTGTCCCAGCTGCGTGGTCAATGTTGTGGAGAAATGGTGTGTGTGTTTCTTTTTACACACGCTGCTTTTATTTTTTGTGAAATGAGCCATGCCGCCACAGTTTGAGCTTTCCCGTCTTGATTTATTGCAACATCCTTGTACTTTTTTTCCCACTCCTTCCCCATTTCACTTCTCTCTCCCCGGCATCTTCTCCCCACTCCTCTCTGCTGCTTTATAGGAAAACCTGCAGCCTGCTATTCTATCATTAAAGTAGCAATATCCTACACAACATTAAGCAAATTGCATCTGGCTGGCAACATGTTCCAGTGTGTAAGCACACCTCACGGCGTGGCAGGTGGCCTTGCATCAATCAAACGCAGCCCTGCCAAGACGGGTCGACAAAACGTGGAAAATGGCTGCTCATGGTAATTGTATTTCTCTTCCCACTATTCTGTTCCTCCAACAGTTCTGCATCTCCATGAGAATGACTTGAAGATGTTGCACCTATCCACAGGGATGCACACATATGGAGAAAATGAAGATGCACTATTTATTTTAGCATCTACACTTTGGTTGTATCTACACCCGGTGTAAATGTAGCGGGGTAGCATTATAACACTAAAAGGGGATATATACGTGCGTGCGTGTGTGTGTGTGTGTTCAAGAGACTTGAGCAAGTGATTCTACAAGCAATCTCCTATTACTAGCGAAGGTGTTGTCCACTAACGTTCCCCTATTTTACGCTCGCTGTGAGAAGCCATGCGCACAGCGAGGAGATGACAAACACCCTCGGAGACCCGGTGGCATTTTCACTGTTATTGCTTCTGTATATCTGAGCGGGAGCCCTGGGATTACCATCGGCACAAATTAAAAACAAATAAAGGGTTTAAGGGAAACAGAAGGCAAAGATGTGGATCCATCACGCTCTCCGATGTATGGACCGCTGATACGCAGCAGGTCGGGTCAGTGAGCTGATGTGGCGTCCGGCGGCCTCATTGGCAACTCACCTGCCAGTCAATAACCTATTTAGTTTAATGTCACAGCCTATACGGGGAGAGCATATTGACAAGCTGCAGAATACACCTTCAAGAGGCCCCCAGCTGCATATTGCCAGATAAACTGCATTTGAAAAATGTATTTTGTTGACCCAGAGTCCTTATAAATTATGAAAGACCCCCAAACACACACACACACACACACACACAATGACTTATAAGGACAAACTTCTTGTTGTCGAGCTCTAATGTCAGTGATTTGTTAGGTATGGGTGATCAGTTCTAAAGAAGCTATACTCCTCCAACGTCGCATTTCCAATCCGCCGATTCCAGCAAGTCCAGTCGCTCTCTGAGGCGACGCCGTCACCGGCTGGCCTTTTATGAATCTTTCAGAGGACTGACGGGAAGAGATGGCGTTTCAACGTTTTAATAAAGTGTCATTCTTCAAGTCTGACGCTGGTTCTTTGTGTTATGCTGTCGACCGACACTTTAAATATGACCGCTTTTTGATTTGTGGAAGCCGGATTCTCCCCTCGAAGTAAATACGGAAGATGATGACAAAATGCACGATGAGACTCGGGAGGTGGCAGCTTTGTTTGAACTCGCTTTCTACTGACAATAAAATCAAGCGTTGGTATACAAACTTAACGATGCATCCGTGTGTGTGTGTCGCCAACACACTGCTGGTTGGATGACATCTGAAGGTGACTTGCTCTACAAGTCTACATTTTTGATGCCTCTCCCCGGTCGCAGTCAATAAGCCATTTAATCTCGGTGCTCAGCCGAGTCGATGCAGCCGATGTCGTGTTCGGGGGCTTATGGTAGACAAGATGAGGGCTCTGCCCAGACCTGATAAAGCGTTCATTTCCTTGAGCTCCTTTTGTCTTCTATTCCTTTCAGAGAAAAGAGCTCTTGGCCCTATTTCAATCATGGATGCCTCTCTTTAATGAGCTGCTTTAATCCACAGCGGCGAACGCAGCAGCTCGCCTTTCGGCATGACAAAAAAATGTACCAGATTAGAGGATTACTCACATTTATGTATTCATGTACTAATTCATGAACACAGGCCATTCTAAGAATCCCATGCAAGACAATGAGTTTTGTCCATATCAAAAGCTTGTGTTGCACAAATTGACATTTCATACGGGCGATACATCCCTTTGGGATTATAAGGAATAGTACGGTTTCGTCTTCATTCTGTTTGTTGAAATGAGAAACTGCCCGATGTGCTAGAGGCAGGGATGATAACTGTAATACCACGGACATGTCATTGTAAATATCTATATTTTTTAGAAGGACATTCTTTGAAGGAGTGCACATGTTGTCATATAAAATGCAATAAACACAGTCATCATTGTTTAGTTATCAGCGTTGAATGTCCTCCATCTTTAAGTGTCAGCTTTGCGGCGCAAATGGGATTCATTTTGTGTAAAATTAATTATTTCTAGCCTTGAGTTGTAGGGATTAGATCTCTTCAGATGACATCCAATTGAATATATAGAAATACCCAGATGACAAAGATGGAATTATCCCATGCATTAACTACAGACAGTTAGACCAATATTGTGGCTGCTGTTTTTTTTCAGCTGTCACAAATGTAATGAAGACAGAAAAGGACTGAATGACGACTTTCTCTCAGCGCTGGCAAAAGAGAACGCCTCAGAAAGAAAACATACTTGCCCCAAAATAGCTATGTTGTGCTATATTTCTTTCCATAAGGGATCCAACGAATAGTTCAAAGCTTAATTTTCCATATTGGTGATTCAGATTCTCTGGGCTCAATTCAAACCAAGCGTTTCTGTACAGTCATAGATAAAGATGAGGGTGCACTCCTACAATATAAGACCAAGCGTTGACGTGCAACAAGTGAAGAAAAGTGAAAAGAAAAGTCTTGGAAGACAAATGCACCTGCAGCAAGGCAACTGCTGGCAAAGCCTTCATGTGTTGACCCAAAGCTGGAGATCTAATAAGCCTCCCATGATTTAGTGAGCTGGATTAATGTTGCACGGTTGAGCAAGCATTTAATACAGAGAAACATTTCCATAATATTACAGCAGACTGACGCAACCAGCAAGGGGGATAATTATCTGAATGGTACTTATTGTAAATAAGTGGTTGAAAATCATCAATTTATATTTTGCCTTTTTCAAGAAAAGATTAGCCAGGTTTCTTTTAATTTCTTTTACTTTTTAACCTGTTGTTTTAGAGGAGCGATGCAGCTTTGACTTTCCCAATAAACGTACATCAAGTCTTCCTTACATAGAAATGTGAATATGATTTCACGCGTGATGTCTTTCCCCCAAAAAATACGTTCTATTGTGTGGCTTTGAAGATCAAATCCATGGGCAGCGTTTGGCGTGCGGGGTGTTGGTGGGCAGACGAGCGGCGGTGGGACGCCTCGCGGGCTGCTCTGGATCTGGCCACGCAACATCTCGGTAAATGTGGTCGGACAGATGAGTCTCGCCTCGGAGCGCTGCCTCCCAAGGGCAGAGTGACATTTTCTGGGGACAATATGGGACTGCAGTGACATAGAAAACACCCCCCCCCCCTCTCCTCCTCCATCCCCCTTCCTCCATCGCACCATCCTTTCCTCCATTTTCCGCTACCTCCCTCTCTGCTAATTTCCTCGGTCCTGAGTGCTGCAGTATAGCTGCTTCCTGCCTTTTTCGTTCCGTTACAGGTCAAAAGACTTAACAAAGTTCCAAACGCCCGGTGGCACTATACCGGGCAACAAAATGGATGAAAATGTGAGACTGGGTTCAACAAAAGGAAATGATTGCAGACACAGGAGATGCACAACACGTCTGAAAACGTGTTGTGAAAGCTGAGGCTGTTGTTGCATGTGTCATTAGCATCCAAGGCTCATAAAAGCTAACAGTTCACAACCTCGGATGCTGAATTTACATCGCGTTGCGAAACAGCCTTCACTGATCCCCGCTCGTCCTTGATTATTGTGATTAAAAGGCCGATACTAGTTTGAACTGTCGAAATTGGCCAAAAATGATGTCTGAGTATCGGCGGAGTAATGAGGAGCGCGACCAAAACCTTAAGAAGGTTGCAGCTGGCTGGAGGGACACCTGGAAGTTTCGTACTTAGAAAACACAAGTTCTATGTTGTGCTATTTAAAAATCACAAACATTGAAAGATGGCAAGCATTATTAATGTATTAAGAATATATTAAGCGTATGCCTCCAGTCTAATCAACAGAATATATGCTTTGTTGATGATGTGACATAATGCTTGCTGTCAGGAATATAAATATACTTTTCAAACATTTGTTGACATCTTTAATACTAACATCAACGCAAAAAAAGACAAATAGAAAATAATCAGTATCCATTAATGTACCCTAATTATACATCATGGCCATACATTGTTCATACCCTTTGGGGATTAATAAAGTAGCTAGCCAGCTGGCTTGAATTTATTTAGAGCTTGTAAATGAAGAAAATAGATGTGCACTGGCTAGGAAGTAGTGATTGCAATAGCATGAAAATGAATTACACTATTGGATGTGGCACTGTAGACTTTGTTCTGTTGTTGCTTCCAATATCTAGCTAGCTCTTTTGGAGCTATCTATCCATCTATCTACATGTAGAACAACACTTACTGTGCGCTGTGTGTCAGTGTCCCTACAAGTGTTTACTGTTTAGCCTCCTGTACTGTGCTGTCATCCGTTTGAGTCCGGCTGCACATCTGTCATTGTTGATTGGGACGGTTGTCTGCGTGACAGATGAGTCCTTCCCTCTCAGCGGGGGACTCTCTTCAGAGGGGGGAGGGTTCAAATTCCTGCGCATCCAAGCGTCGGCAATCATGCATAGCACCTTGATGAGAGACGAGCGCGCTCGCCACTTTGATTGACTGGCGTTCTAACGCGAGGCGATGGCGACAAACACCACGGGCACAGAAACATAAAGGCTGCAGGCGTGCAGCCTCGTCCCCGACACACACAGAAACACGCTTGGACACACCGAACGAATCGCTGCACATTAAGAGCTCATCCTTTCTCCCTCTCTCTCTCCTGTACTTAATAATGCGACTGGCGAGATATCCATGGCTAATCTCATTAGGGCACGTCACGGAGCAGGGGACGGGTTTGCATTGAAGCGGCACTGACTCGGTATTACCGTTTGATTACACAAATACAAGCCACTCCATCTTGAAGGACAATGTTTTATTGTCCACTTCAGAGGGAGGATAATGTATTCAATCAAGGTTTGGAGAGTTTCTTGACATTGGCTGCAGAGGGTCAGAGGCAATTAACTTTCAAGGGTCTGGTGAGAATCAGGGTTAAAAGCATCCAATCAAGTCAAGCAAGTAATTTGCCTCCCCCCCTCCTCTATGTGTTGCACTCTTAAGCCCGTTAGTGGTCAATCCAATTAAGACTTTGGTTCAGACCCGTCGGCGTCCTGCAGCGGCGTCCCGCCGGCAGACGTGCAGAGAGCAGGAAGAGATCTCTGTGGAGGGCTGTCTGTCACGCGGGGATTGTTTGACACTTGTCTTTTGATTGCTCCATTTTTCCCCCTCGTGCCGCGGCATCCACCGTAGGAGGCTAACGGGCCCGGTTCGAGTCCGTCTTTCTGTCTGTCCTCCGCGGTGAGGACAAGCGTGGCTCCCGCCGGTGTCAGCGGGACACTGATTGGGCGAAAGACTCGGCGCCTGCCCCGGGAGCAAGAGAGAGGATGGACGCCCGGCAGTCCCGCTGTTTGTTTAAGAGCAGGAAGCCATGCGGAAAGGCTTAATGTCTTAATTGGTCTGAGTGGCAACGGACGGTACCTGACGAGAGGCATTAATCAGAGCAGGGGGGGGAGATGAAAAGGCTAGCGGCTCGGTGAGCAAGAGGGAAAGACAGAGGAAGGGGAGGGAAGCGGGAGATATCAGGCCGGTGTTGTGTGTCAAGCAGGACCCCCTTTAGCGGCTTTGTCGTCCTGCCGCACACCATTCCAAGACACCCACTGACGCCGCACAGCTGTGTCTGTCACACTCAACCACTCAACCACAGAGTGCAGGAATGGGGACGCAACAATAATTAGAATATATTAGCACCCCCATAGGTCATGTTTAGACCCGGCATGAACATGCGTCTTGGGTTATCCGCTTGCAAGTGGACGAGTTGTAAGTGCAGGATGTTCATAAAGTCACTGCCCATTGAGGATACAATGTGATCCCATTGCTTGGATCCCATTTCAGAAGCGGTCTGAGGGATCTTAAAGTTAAGTATTAAGAGCTAGTCGGTGCTTTTGTGACAAATATATCGGATATTTCTACTGCGGCTTTCCCACGCTTAGAAATAAACAACACATTTGGTCCTTGGATACCGGAAAAGATGGAGGCTATATATGTTCCGGCAGGGAAGTGAAAGCCGATCCCAAGTGGTCACTCGGATTGCATGCGGAGACACATTTTAGTTCCATGTGTGAACTGACGTAGGACAGATGTCGATGCTCGGTCTGAACAGGGCCACAGAGACAAGATCCTTTATGTTCAGAGCATTTTCATCCCTGTTAGTCATGTCCAACATGGCCTTTGTGTTTTTTTTTGGGGGGGGGGCATGTCAAGCTCTGTCACACATATATGACAGTAAACCTCAAAAGACTCATATATGAACAACATGCACACACAGAGAAATCACACATGCACATACACGCATAGAAAAGCGTTCCCTTTGGGCCAGTAGCAATTGTTTAGGGACTGATGTTCCTCTGCACAAAGTGAAAAAAGATTTTGTATTTATTTTTCTCCACTGTCTTTCTCGGCTTGTCCTTTTCAGCATGTTTGCCCTGATTTCGTCCAGGTCACTTCACCTAATGGAGTAGAATTAAGGCCCTGAGGCCAGGACTCGTCCTCTGGATACAGACGTCCATGTTTCAGGACAAGGACTGCTCTTCCCTCTGTGTTTCTGCCCCGGGCTCGCCGAGAGAGAAGTCACTTAACTGCTCTTGCGTTGCCATTTTCTCCGGCTATTCATGGGAATACCATTAAAGCAAGGCTAGCACTTTGTGCGTCACTGCATTTGTTGGCGGCCTCTCAGCAACCTTCTGCTGCTACCGTTGACATAACTAGTAAAGCATAATATTACTGATATTAAAGTGTTCCATACACATAAATAAAGTCATATACAATTACTTGCATCTTTAGGTAAATGTCTTTTTTTCAAATAATGGTTTTCCATAATTTGATTGACAAAACAAAATATGCTATTTTTCGACACTTTTTTATTTTACACATGTTTTTTAGAATGTTCTTTTATTCTCTATATAACCTTTTTTTTTTTTTTAAATGTTTTGCTTCTTTGTAAAGTACGTTGATATTTAAAAAGTGCTCTATAAATAAAGTTAATAATATTAGATCTGATGAATGCTCAATTCTCAGTTTTGAGAAAGTTATAAGGATTTAGCTTCAAACTAGCTTTATCAGGCATTAGCTTCAAACTAGCTTTATCAGGCATTAGCTTCAAACTAGCTTTATCAGGCATTAGCTTCAAACTGGCTTCATTAGGCATTAGCTTAAACTAGCTTGATCAGGCATTAGCTTAAACTAACTTGATCAGGCATTAGCTTCAAACTAGCTATATCAGGCATTAGCTTCAAACTGGCTTCATTAGGCATTAGCTTAAACTAGCTTTATCAGGCATTAGCTTCAAACTAGCTTTATCAGGCATTAGCTTCAAACTAGCTTTATCAGGCATTAGCTTCAAACTAGCTTTATCAGGCATTAGCTTAAACTAGCTTTATCAGGCATTAGCTTAAACTAGCTTTATCAGGCATTAGCTTAAACTAGCTTTATCAGGCATTAGCTTAAACTAGCTTTATCAGGCATTAGCTTCATCAGGGGCCCAGCTACATTGATTCATAACAAAATGGACAGAAAAAAGGCGTAAAGTATTTCTGTTCTCTATTCCTTGAACAGGATTCAGCGGTTTGGATAAAGGAATAGTATTTCTGTTATTTGTTTTAAAATGAGAACCAGTAATGGTGCTTCGCCTCTTTTCGTTGCTGCGTTGCTCGTCTCTGCCTTTCGACACTTTTCAAACGCTTTACTCCGGAGACACTGGAGAGTCTGAAGGAGACGGCATCATTTCCCTTAATTCATTGTTAGCAACACGCCGTGTCATTGGCTGGTTACTGCCCCCACGGAGCCCCGACTAATCAATGATTACATTTGTTGCCAACTATTTTCATAACTGATTTAATTGATTAGTTGTCGCTTCCCTATAGACAATGATCCACTGTTCTAGTATAAGACAACCGCACACTACTGCTGCGTACGCCACCTACGTGCACAATCCCACACAGTCCCTTCCCATTAGCCTATATGCAAACTAGGGGCAGTTTGCCTGGTGGGCATGGTTTTCTTCAACTGTCCGCCCACCAAAACTCATCATCTTTATTGTCCCTTCTGTTGATGTAAAATTCAATAAAAGTGGCAGGGACCATTTTGAATTGATTATGAATAGATGCCACTGCCTGGCTGTCTACATTCATGACAGCTTGAGGAGAGTTGATGTACTGTATGAGACAAAGTGTGCATGCTTACGCTTTCCTGTGTGTGTGTGTGTGCGTGTGTGTGTTTAGGGGGGCTGGGCGGGTGGTGTGTGGGGGGATTTTTCATTATCTTGACTTGAAAAGTGGTTTGCTCAGAAATGTGGCACATGGGTGACGAATTGTGTCTGCATTGCCCACCCTCTGTTTTTTTTATTTATTTATTTTTTTACATAACCTTGCTAGTAGTGCATAGCAAATCTGTCTCTTCACATTTGTATAGATATGTTCAATTGCTCACAGGGCATGAATTCCTCATTGCCGCTGGAAAATGGAGGAGGTAAAGATGAAAAAAAACCATCGAGTCCCTACTTTTCACATGGCTGCACTCGACTCATTGCTCTTTGATAGCGTGCCCCTGCAACTTAAGCTGTGAATAATTATGTTTTTTGTCCTTTTGACCTTGCCCCACATATACAACTTGACGAATAGTTAACATGTTGCATTTCCTGCACCAGCTGTCTCTTGGCACAGATGCATTAGAAGGGCCAAGGAAGGTAAAACCTGTCAGTATCACACCGAACCATGACGGGTGATCTGGAAGGAACGCATTCATCCAACTGGAGAGGTCAATACGACGCAGAGGCTGGTGACTGCACTACAGTGTCGAGCGTAAAGATGCACGAACGTTCATTGAAAACAACATTACAAATGCACATGACTCAGTTAATTGATGTACATGTGTCTGTGGGGTTTTTTTTTTCATCTGAGAAAAGCATGAAATGCATTTGCCTGCTCCTTTTTTAATAACTTTGTATTGATCACCAGAGCGTGCTCCTCTCCAGACAGCAATCAAGACATTGCAATGCTCTGCACCCATTTCCTCTCTCATCCTCAGGCTACATTGATTTTATGAATGCGAGGCTCTTCTGAACCTCGTTGGTACTTTAAAAAACTCCAACGTCCTCTAACCCGTTATTACCGTGGCTCATGAGGCTTTTCTGCCCTTGGGAATGACAGCTATTGCAGAAAATGCTGCCTCATTGCCATTTTATCTATGTTTTACAAAAACTCCTTCTCCATTTCTTTTTGTGGTCTTAATACATGTCTTCCTGTGGCTTAGGTAGTTCTCTGGTTTGCAATTTCTATTTGAATCTGCCACTTTTATTTTTGAAAAAAGTCAAACATGTTGGGATAATGTTGTTGCCTTTTCATGCAGGTAATGTAGAAGATAAACGCTGATAAGCAATTTGCCTCCAATAGTTTAAAGCCCAGTGAAACTGATGCAGCTCCGCCATCTTTGCACCGATATTCCCTCGGACAATGGTTACCAACCGGTCCAGCAAGGTCCAGAATTTCGGATTAGTGAACAATAAAGATGCCAAAATATGCATCAAATATATTTTCGTTTGAGAAAATCTGTCAAAGTGGAACTGGGCGCACGTGCACACGCCTCCTTTACACTCCCACAGTTAGCTAATAGTAGATGGGATCGCATATGTTAATGGAGAATGTAAATTTATTTGGACACTCCCGTTTACCCTCAACCATTCCTTTGCCCCACCAGCTCTCTCTCTCTCGCTCTCTCTCTCCCTCTCTCACCCTTCATTAATTACAGGCTCAGCATCAGCAGTGCGTCTCGCAGCACGGGGTTAATGTAGACGAGGAAACGTCGCCCGGGGAAGCGGGTGCGTTCTCCACACCCCTCGCATCCCACTGTGCCACCCACGTCCACACTCTTGATACTCGCATGCCGCTAAGTGCACCTCTTAATCTGCTTTCAGAACTTTTCTAAACACTGGGCATATTTCCATGAGGAAAAAAAAAAAAATCATTTACATGCTAAAGTGTAATGGCTACAACACTGCTGGGCACTTGGTGTTTTTCTTTTCAATTCACACCAGGAAGAAAGCATTATACTCCGCTTTTCCATTCAAATTAATGCTCTTCAACATTGCATAACCTTTTAGCTCGTACAGCGCCGCAGATAGTCCAATGCATACTTAGTCACACAAGCATTGCATTGAATTCTCTCTGTTTTATGTGTTTTTGTTGTTACTGTATTGCTTACTGCACCGTGTCTGTGGAGTATGCATTTGCCTGTGCTTGGCTTGGATGTGCAATACATAAATAAAAAAGGATTAGCGCGATCAGTGTCAATCTCCGTGATTTATATTGCCCGAGGTGCACGTATTCTTCCGAGACAAAGACAAGTCACGATTAATTAGCTGCAAACCATTGCATTACTCCGGTGACTCAGAATGTGCTGAAAAATTGAATTTATTTCAGAATATCTGCTCACTCCGACGTATGAATTTTGTCAGTATTCTTGTAATTGTGCTCATGCACAGTAAATCCCCCCCCCCGCTCGGTTCAGTGAAATGCAACACTCACGTCTCACCTGGGAAATACATCCTGTTATTGCTTCGGATAAATAAATGAATTCAATTACGTTCTGTGCATTGAATAACTTGGCTCACACAGCCCGGCTCCGCCTGTTCCAGAGTGATTAATGCTGCAGTGGGGAGCGGTAACTAAAACACGGGAGAGCTTTATTGGCATTAAAGAAGATATCATCCAAGCTCAGACTCTACCCATCAGTGAAAGAGTCGCTCTCACAGAACTGAACAAGTAGGTTCTAATTTCAGCCGATGGTTTATTAAGGCGTCAGAGTGCACCTGATGTGAGCTCGCTCTCCGACGGCCTTTCAGACCTCCACTTCCTGTCTCAATCAGGGAAAATGATTGCCTGGCTGGCTGCTACCTGCCTCCGTCATCCTGTAATTACACTTACTTCCATTAAGAGACACATGCCTGGCAGCTCTGACTGCTACTCCACAGCTCCCACTGAGGGACTAGGAGTTGGGTACCGACCCGGGCTCAGCGAGCAGGGACCGGATGAGGCGTGTAGGAGATGTTGCGCTATTGTAGTATGTGTTGCACAGTGAGACATCGACGTCTGCAGAAATGTATGATGGAAACTTTTTTTCATGGCGACTCAGCTGTTTCATCATCTTTTCAACTCCGCTGTCTCGTTATGTCATGTTATACATGTCATTGGTCCTTTTCAGTCGTATACAATATGCCATAAGTATGGAAGCCCAATCATAACACAAAAAACGTCATAATTATGACAACAAAAAAGTATGACAAGAAAAGTCGATAAAAAAATCTTTTTTTTTGTCATGACAAAAAAAAATCATAATTATGACAAGAACAAAAATAAGTTTGACAAAGAAAAAAAAAAGTTGAGAAAAACAATCATGACAAAAAAAAGTCATGAACAAAAAAAAGTCAACAAAAAAAGACATGACAAAAAAAGTCAACAAAATCATAATTGACAAAAAAAAAATTGTCAGGATTTTTTTTGTCATAACAAAAAAGTATGACAAAAAAAGTCGACGGAAAAAGACGACAAAAAAGTCGACAAAAACTAAATCATAATTATGGCAAAAAAAATAAAGTTGACAAAAGTCATAATTATAACAACAAAAAGTATGACAAAAAAGTATTTTTTTTTGTCATGATTTTTTTTGGCATTATTACAACAAAAATGTATGACAAAAAAAAGTATGAAAAAAAAAAGTGTTTTTTATTGACTTTTTTTTGTCAGTTATGACAAAAAAAGTAATGAAAAAAAAAAGTCGCCAAAAAAAAACAACCTTTTTTTTCTCATCCTTTTTTTGGGTCATAATTATGACTCTTTCTTTGTGGCGGGAATAGACTTCCATACTTAATACCAAAATCCCATAAACTGCCCATAAGAAGGCAGGAACATAACACTAGAGCAAGGCCCCGAGAGGCCGCAGTGATCCACCTCAGCAGCTGCACCACTTCATACCTTTGCTCCTTCTCACAGATCTCATGTTGTGGCCAGTTTTGTTGGTTCTGCAAGTTCCACCAAAGCAGTCTGTACTTGCCGTGTTAACCCGGCCCAGTTGCGCAGGAGAGCGCGAGGGAGACTCGGTGCACAGTCGGCTGTTACTCCATCTGTCTGGAGAAAGAAACATGAAACACGCCGATGAAGAAGTGGCGATACACACCTGTGCTGTCTCTCACAAACCTGCACACATCAGCATCATGGGAGGTGTGCAGATGCTGCGCAGAACGTTTCAGCTCTTTGTTCTTTGCATCCATTTTACAATCCTCACTGGGATGAGTTTTTAAGGATTTTGAACTGCTTGGATTATGAACATTTCTGAGTGACGTTTATAGAGAATGATGAACAGTCAGTATTCCTCCTTCCTCCTGTCTTCTGTCCTGCCGGCTGCTTTGTTCGTTTACAAAAGAAAAGCTTTAAACCGATCGTCGCGCTGTGCTAACTTAGCAATTGAATTAAAGTTTCGCTTTTGTTTGCATGTTCACAGATGTATTAATAAAATATTGGCTTTTCACTCGCATTTATTGCACGTATAGTGACAAGCGTAGTTGAATCAACTTGATTATCCTTCACTTCACCACAGCACATGCACGCAGCAACGTGATAATTAATGCCATCAAAACATTAAAAAGTATTAATAACACACGTAATGTTGGGGCTTATCAATACTCTCTTGCAAAAGCTGGTACATGTCCGTTCTGGGCTGCTTTAGAAACATGGAGGCGCAAGATGGCCGACTCCACATGTAGATATATGTTGCTTTGTCTAAGCTAACGGAAATACTACAATTCTTAGTTTTAGGTGATTATACACTGATTAAAACATAGTAATATACAATATTGTATTACATTGCTGCCATGCAATCCACCAAAATGTCCCACACTAGTCTTTTAATTAAACATATCTTTACATAATGTTTTCACGTTAGTGCATGTGTTTGCTTAATGCAAACATGAATGAGATAATATTTTTTTTGGTAATTTCGACAATAATTCTGAAATTTCCTTCTCCTCTTGGCAATTGTTTAAAAAACATTCTTTTTTTCAATCCAGCTGGTGGATTTTGGGTTTAACGGTGTGCCTTGTTGCAATCCTTTTGGTGCCAAATTTAGCAGAGTAGGTTAGCATCAATAACTAGCCTTAGCGATTCAATGCTACACAAGCTAATGAACGTACTAAACGTGTGCTTTGGCTTTTTAAGACTCACCTGATGTTTTATCTTAACGTCGTTGTCGTCTGTCTCAATCGCCAGATGATGCGGTGGTTTAATATTATACTGTAATCTGTAGACTTTAGCTTCCATGTTTATCTTTCCCATCAGTTTTTCCTGCTGAATCAGTTTGACATCTTGGATTTATCCTTCACACGCTTATTGTAGACCATTATTTCTCCTTTTATTGTAAATTGCTTTTTTCGTTTGTCCAGAAATTTCATCATATTTATTCAAGGATGCAATTAGTGACAGTGTGTGCTTCATGGTCGCGCTGACAGTTGACGGAGGAGCCGGCCGGGCGTAAAGCGAATGCTCCATTACAAATAGAGGTCTGCTGGTCACTCACAGTATTAATGGCTCGGTTGGTTTTTCGGTTGATTTTCTAGTTCAGTGTGTCCTGCACCGAACGCATGACAACACACAAAAACGGCCTCTGCTGATCCGGTCGACTTAATGAGTTGTTCATAAAAATCCGGTTACAATTTCTCCATGAAATTAACCTTTCGGGAGCAAATCGCTTTTCAATGTTAAGAGCAGCATTAGTTGTGCTGCAAAGTGGCAGCAGTGAGACGGTGTTAGTCTGAGGTTCGGCGCTCGGACGTGAATGCAGGATAAACATCGCCATGAAGACAGACACGACAACAAACAAAACATTCAGCTGAGATGCTGAAAAGACAAATAGCCCACAAGCTAGTGACGCACCACAGCTGAATGCCTTGACAATGTCTAATTTACCTGTCATGTCCGTGGCATATGCCTCAATTAGAAAGTAATTTTCTACAAATGTCATTGTTCAGTATTCTGGTCTATTTTGTATTGTTGCTTTCTACAGTGGTTCAGCTGCAACAACGCTATACATTAGCCCCATTAGCCCCATTAGCACAACCCCCCGCCCCCCCCCCACCCTCCCATCAGGGGCGGATTGATCACAAAAAACAACTTCTAGGTTTCTAGATGTCTGCAAGACGGAGGGGAACATTTGGGGGCAAAAGGTTACATATTACAGCTTGATGATGGGCCATTTTGCTGAATGGACCACTATGTGGAATTGCTTTTCTTTAGAAACGGAAGAAAAATGGCCATCAGAGCTGCACGCCAGAACAAAAAAAAAAGGGGGGGGGGGGGTCTTATTATTGTCTGTGGCATTCTGGGAGTAATGAGAAATCAAATGAAATTGCAGTGGAAAAACTACAAAAAAGAGTAAATGTTACACAACTGTTGGAAATGTGTTGGAAGCCATAGATTGTTTTTTTGTGTGTCTGTGTAAGCTTGTCAATAATTGCATTGACTTCTGGGGGCGGGCGATATCGCATTACTGCAGGATAAAAGGACACGTCAACCTGCATGTGCTGTAATGAGCTTTTTTGATTAAACATGAAAATCCGCTGGAGGGGGGGGAAGGAAACTTGCGATGGACTAATTTCTCTCGTTGCCACATTGCTATATTAGCTTGCCGGCGTTCATGGAGAACATAAAGACGTCCGCTTTAGCCGAATGTCCTCATCTTCCACCAGCCGGGAAGCCCAAAAAACCCCATAATTTCTCTACTTATGCATCTGTGTGCTTTGATATTTAAAAAGAGACGGCTCGGTTGCACCTACTTATCCATCCAACATCAGCACTATTCAAGATGGTCTTTGTGGAAAGTGAGCAAAGTGGCGAGAGCATTGTGTGTGTGTGGGGGGGGGGGCCTTGTGTTTAGCGTTTTTTTGTCACACCTCAGCCTCGCTATCTGTTGCCTCCCCCTCTTTCTATCTCCATTCCACAGCCTTTGTGTGTGTCTGTGCATCTTTTTTTTTCCTGTTTCTGTTGAACGAGTGGCCGACGTTCAGAGTTCATTAGCCTCCTTCTCGCTTCATTACAGCCTAAAGATGGGCTGCCATCACCACCGACGGCTAAGTATTAGGGTGTCAGGATACCCAGTTCAGCACCGCAGGAGGGAGGGGGGTTGTCATGCGACACGAGCATGTTTAGGTGTCGCTTATTTGAGAGATGGAACTATTTCCGAGCTCCTCACCAGACCCCCCCGCTCGCCCCCCTGCAGAGCTGTCATCAGCAGGAACAAAAGTCACCTGCCTGTCGGAGATCCAAGCAAATCAACCCCGAGAGTCCTAGAGAGGGAGGAAGAGCCGGGGCGAGGGATTCTAATTAAAGACCACGGTGATGTTGGCGGGGCGGCGGCGGCGGCGACGTCTGTCTCTGCTTCGCTGTAAAGCGCCAGCGCCCTGCTTAGACTTCCACCGGCCGCGTATGGACGACATGCTGGGGGCGGCATGTGGAGATAATCAGGCGCTATTCAGATGAGGATCAGGCAGGTTTGTTTGCTGGAATCCTTTAGCACCCTCTCACATGCCAAATAAACACCAGGCCCGCAGGGGTGACACAGATAAAACATGCTTCGCTGATTAAATTACCGCTTCCCAGCGAGCGGAGGAGCTCGTGTGACGAGTCATTGGCTCTGAGCGAAGGTTACTGAGGCGCTATGTCGGAAAATTGCACACTGACATATATCTGATCTGTGTGAATGCATGGAGATACTTTTTTTTTTTACTTTTTAGAAAATCTGTCAAGTGGGATAAGTTACAGGGATATGACTTTCATGTGAAGAGGAAAACAGAGTGGGTTAGTTCAATAAAAGTCACACGATTTTATCTGAACTAAAAAGAGGTGTGTATGGCCTTATAGGCACACATTCAGGATGAATTCAAGCTAATATATTTTCTTTCCCCCCCACCTTATGGTCTTAGTATTCACACTGACCTCCAGGGGGCAGTGTGGGAGTCTGATTGTTCAGAGGCGTCAAACAAATTGGGGTCATTTCATACCGACATGGAAGGTGCCCTTTCAAGATTCATGCTACATTTCCAAAGTGAAATGGTTTTGATAACATGTATACATAGATAGATAGATAGATAGATAGATAGATAGATAGATAGATAGATCCCCAGTGGGGAAACTCATTTGTCACTATAGACCACGACAGACTCAGAGGAGGTTTACAGTGCACAACAGACAAAAAAAAAACAAACACCAGAAAATGCCGTATGCAACAAGACAACAAGACACATTAAAAAAACACAACTAAAGGTGTTCATTAAAAAATCAAACTGCTGCCGAGACTGAAGCGCTTCTGAGTCGAACACTTCGGCGTCCTGAATCTCACTGAATGAACTTCTGACTTCTTTAAAAACACATTGTAGTGAACGACTTTCAGAGGACACAATATTTTTTAACTCGGCCCTCGATCGCTTTTGTGTTTCAAACCTTTAATTCATGTCAATCGGGCATATTAGCTTTTTCCAGCGTGACGCAGGTTGGTGCTCCCTTCCCCATTGGGTTATTTCCAGTGAAGAGATGACGAGAAGGGATGTGGTGTGTGTCAGTGTGTGTGTGTGTGTGTGTGTGTCTGGAGTCCATCTGTGGCAGAACAAGAAGGTTCCTGTGTCATTACCCACTCCACTGCACTAACATCTTCAATTAACAGCAGCCAGATACTGATTACATGTTTCCAGGATGTTGCTCTGCCTCTGTGACCGATCTCCTCATCCTCTGCTGGGCTCCAACGTGCCAACATAAAGCGAAGGCTGCACAGACATGTGCATGTGTACATATGTCCCTCTGCTGCTCCTGCAGCCTGCAGGGGCAAAGAAAACTACATGTGACTTAAGAGTTGGTGCATAATCTCGTCTCCAGGTGTAAAAGGAACTTTGCGGCATGTTTTTTTCCTCCCTCTGGCTGCATATGGGATGCATAATCACTTGACCTTGACTTGTATCATTAATTCAGTGAGTAAACCGTCGGCCTCTCTCACCAGCTGTGCTCAGGACTGTGACCTTGGTTGCATGAAGGTCGCGCGCTCTTCGCAAGAGTTCTTCACTTTCTCTTTGAGTGCGTGGGTCGTGTGCAGCTGTCATTACTTTACTAATTACTTCACAGCAAAAGCATGTATTACGTTTGTTACTCGGCTCAACTCGGTCAAAGGTGACTTAACGCCCCCAAAACAGTCTGAAAGCGTGACAGCACTATATTATCCCAGGTGTCACAGGTACCCGGGAACCAGAGCTCGACACTAATGACGTCCCGTCATCCCTGGAACAATAGAAAATGTCCCCGATTATGTTTTAATTCCAAGAACTAATCTGTTGAAGTCGACAAGAGGATAACTGGTGCAAGAGGCTGGTGGACAGCAGCACCACCCGCTCGTAAAATAATGAAATAAAGGAGCAAAAAGCTAATGAGCAGGGTTTTATAGTGAGTTACTTCATGATGCATTCAAGTCTATTCAGTGGGCGAAGTACAGGACATACATTCTGACTTCATCATGTGTTAAAATGCAATTTCGTAGAATTCAGTTTTTAAGCGAGAAATCTGTGATTAATATTAAATTAGAAGAAAAAAACTACGCAAACGTTAGTGAAGAAGTGTTAAAGTACACAAAATTGAAACGAAATTCTTGGAAGTCCACTCGTATTGGTATCGACTGTAATTTACATATTATATTGTTATATATTGTGACATATTCCTCAGCAAAATAGTTTGTTGCTTCTCTGAACCGCCACGGTGAAGGTGAAGGGAAAAGGTCGTCGTCTTTGAGAAGAGAGTAAAGTTTAAAAATCTTCTGCACATTTTGTGGACAGTCACTCGTGGAAGCTGTTGTACTTTTTGTGGATTTAAAAAACCCAAAAGGAACGAGACGAGAGAAACCTTTGCTCCTTTCTCACTTCAATCACGTCGTACCGTTGGTGTGAACGTCCGATGGTTGGTTTCTTAAAGTTGTCGGACACTGAAACACGCTGGAGGAAAGCTGTGGGGGTTTCTGGGTGTATTGACTGAAAAGACCGGGTCCTTTTTCCTGCTTTACTTACTGAAAAAAAAAGTTGCAGCTGAGTTACGCAGCCAGGAAACTCAATCAGAGCCCAGCGCCTGCATGCATTCACTTTATCACCAATCCTCTTTTGGTGAACTGTAAACCACGTTTGACTTCATGTAATTTGTAAGGCAGGTGGCCAGAAACTCCTCTCGTACATTAACTACCAGACGAATCAAATTTCAGGAGGAGGATCGGGGTGAAATGAGCCTTTTCAAGAGATCTGGACCCACAGTGACTTCCAGACGCTCATCAAGCGTAACACTCATCCTCGTCGTGCCCTTTAGACCTCGGAGCCTCCTCTGCTTCTGTTTACCAGGATGCGATGTCATTCTGGTTTGCAGTGCTGCTGAACTCCATCAAATAAAGCGTCGCTGATTGAGGCCGGGTCGCCGCCGCCGCCGGCGTCTTCTGCGGCGCGACGCGGCTATCTCAAGTGAAATGAGCTGGAAAAGCTGCTGCCATGAAGGAGGTGAAGGGGAGAGACGACGCGAGGAGGGAAATGGATTGTAGTCGCATTCCAGATCTGACTTTTTGATCACGGGCGCGAGTCGGCCTTTTGTGTGAGCGGAAACACTGATGTGCAGTTAGCGGGGAGGGGAGGCGAGGGGGGGGGGGCAGTCATCCCCGGAGTCGATATAAGTCGCGTGAACCATGAAGGGCTAGAGGTCGGCAGAGGTCAGGAGCTCAATCGCACATCGTCTGCGTGGCAGTTAAACAAGATTGCTACCCGGCCTAATGGGAAAAAGGTATGTGATATGAATACAATTGAGGAAGTCCACATCTGCTTTTGCACAAAAGTCATTTTTATAATCGATGGTCAAGAATTGATTTTCTGATCTCAGAGATATGAGAGACAACAAAGCTTGTTGGAGTCGTGAAAAGACTGGTGCGGTGTACAGATTAATTGCTAGATATTGCCAACCCTCTTGCATGTTGTGCCTTTTCTGAAGTACTTCACTCCTTTTGTTTTCAGATGCAAAGTTCTTTATGTTATTTATATGCAAAGGACGTCTGTATTGTTGGATGTCTACGATGCCAAAGCAGCTATACTGCATTTGCCCTGCGAGTCTGTGCTGCGTCTATAGCCAGCAACCCGAGGACTTTCAGCAATGCGGCATCAACAGCAGACTCCGTTGTGACTAATAGTTGCTCCTCTTGTGGTTTTTACTGCAGGGGAAAAAACAAAAGGAAGTCGACGACTGGAAGAAAGATCACATTTTGTACTCTTTGTAGCTCCAACCACCTCGTTCCCACTGCAGCTCGGCCAGTTCCCCTCAAGGACAGATCAGTACAAGGATCAAGAAAGTCTGTGTAGGTTCAGTGGTTCTCAAACTGTTTCTGTCGCGTCCCACTCTGGAGGAGGCAAAATGTTCAGGCCCCAACAACATGGCAACAAAATGGTCCAACTTTTAAACCAGATTGCTGCATCTGACAACAACTAATAGCATGTGCAATCACTTTGTTAAAACAATGCAAATGAAGTTATATACGTGCAAAAAGATGAGCAAGGACGCCGGTTGGATCCCTGTTTTCTCCCCATAGTTTCATGTTGAAGTGTCCTTGAGCAAGGCACTGAAGCCCCAGAGCTTCACAGCAGCACAAAGCTCCTTCATTACTAAGGATGGTGACATGCAGAGAATAATCCCCCCACTGTGGGATTAATAAAGGATTCTGCATCTCCCCCTGCGCCCCACCTGTAATACCTCCGCACACCACTAGAGGGTCGCGCCCCACAGTTTGAGAACCACTGGTGCAGCAGGATGTGGGAGTGAGGTCGGATGGGTCAAACACAGACAGGACTTTCACCCAGTTCTTGTCCAAAGTGAAACCAGTATAGTTTAGTTTCATAACTTCTGGACGTATTAACACCAGCAGAGCAACAAGCAACAAACCAAAAAGTAGTTTTAAAGTAAATGTAAAGACCAAGTAAACCTTGAATCGACACAACCCTGACCTTTCCCAAACTGACGCTAGAGCTGAACCTCAAAGCGTCGTCGTCTGAAGCTCGGGGCCGCGGGGCGAGGCTCGTGGTGTTTGACGAGTTGAGAGTGAGGACATGTTGGTAAATCCTCGGTTATTGGTTCCACGGACCGGCAACAGCCGGTTTTAAAGCCAGATGCCGAAGAGTAATTGCTTTAATGCTGCAAAAGCTGAAGGCGGTTTAAAGAATTGATTCAAAGAGATGGTGCTTGTCCCGCTGAACAAACCAAAAGATGGAGCCAAGGTCACGTCCACGGGGCCGAGACAGACAAACACACCTGTCGGCTCGTCGGCTCACCTGTGGACTCGTGCACATTGTGTACTTGCATACACTCAAATGAACAAAAAGTCCTCTCACACCTCACCGGGTGTTCAGTCAGGAACACTTTAAGTTCTTCATGGACGTCCTGCAGGGCTGGAACAACTTCCACACATCATTTATGAGCATCAGCTTTTATTTAATTGGCTTATATGTTGCTTAAACTTCAATAGAACGTGATATTTAATACTTTGAAGTGAGGTATATATTTGAATAATCCTTTATCCAGTTTGAACAATGCTGTGGGTGTTTTTTTAATGTAATTTATTAAATAATTTAATAGAACTGCTATTCAGTGTGTGGCATATGGTCGAGTGTGAGTGTGCCAGGAAATGTATATAATGGATGAGTGTTTACCGCTCGGCTTGTAATCACATGACACCCACTGGGTGACCCGGCAGAACACAGAGGTCAACGCCGCCGCTGAACATGGAGGCCGATAACCAAATTAGCAAATTCAATCTCCTAAAACATGATCACGCTCGCTTTGGAAAAAAAAGACTCGCTCCACACTTTTAGCGTAATTGCCGACACAATTATGTTAATCTGGAGGTTGTGTACTTAATGCGCCGCTTGTTTGTTTTTTTAACCAAAATGCGACGCTAATTTGAAAGGAAAGATTCCTTCATTTGCGATAAAAGGCTCAGATAAATAACATGTCCCTTTAAAGAAAGAAACCGCCTTGTGGATTAAATGTTCAGCCACAGTAAAGGCACGTTTAGTTATTTCATCTGAGCTGTGATATTGTTTGTGTTCTCTGAGATGTTTTGGTACATTTCTTGAAACAACTTGTGTTTGCAGCAATAATGTAAACTCTACAAGTACCCGCAGATGAATAATTAGTGTCTGAGAATTAGCATTTTGTGTCTTGGAAATATGAAGCACACAAGATGTTTTGTGAATATGAGACAAAAATGTGTCATGGGAAAAAGATTCATGCTGCAGGTTGTGAGAGGAGAGAACACCTCACGTTCCCGAAATGGTTCAAATCTTTATGGTTTTGTGTGTTAACATTAAGGCGTATATGTACTCACACTCTCGGGGCTAAAGGTGTGACGATCCTCCACGTCGTCCAGAGCGACGTCCTCGTCTCTCCGGATGCTGAGAGCTTTCTGGACGGTCGGAGTGTGTGAACACACACCGTTTCCCCGTCTCCTGGAAAGCGTGTTTGCCTCTGGCCTCTGCGCCCTCCTCACATCCGTGTGAAGCGGCGGCCCCGTGTGCGGCGCTCGCACGAAGCCCGCTGTTGCTTGGCAACCTTAAAAAGCGGAGGTGATCGGGCGCGTCTGGCTGCTCGGTGGCGGGTCGGGTTAAACGAGGAGGCGGCGGAGCTTTCAGCTGAAAGGGGGGGAAGCTTTCATCTGGAGCTCCTCAGATGGATGTCCATTCATGGACTTTATTTGATGAATTAAAAATTCAAAACGGTACTAAAATTCATAATGTGTGAATAACAAATGATGCGCTTTGTGGTACGAGGAGGCGAGCATTCATATGCTAGCTCTAATTTTTACTCAAGGCTGCAGAATCAATTACTTTTTTTTAATCAGTCTTAAAACCCTTTTTTTTAAATTGCTTATAAGTGATGTCGTCCTTTAATGTTTTTATTTAATGATTTATTATGCAGTTCTTTGTCCTCATGGTTTTGTATATTTTATATATTTGTTTGTTTTCTACTGTTCTTTTTGGTTTAGTTGTGTTCAATGCTTTTATGGTATGGTCGTTTTTGTTGGCCGCCATTTTGCAAATCTGTGAAAGCACTTTGTAAACTCAGTTTTTAAAAGTGCTATATAAATACAGTTATTAATATAGTATTCTTAATACATCCAAAGAAACATTATATGGTAAAAAAATAATAATAATGATGATGAAACAAAGACCGGACTATAGATGAAAGATATTTTGCTATGCTAACTTACTTAGCATCCATTTTTTTTCTGCGTGAAACCCGAGTATAAAGCAGCCTTAAGTCATACATGGAGTTGGTTAAAAGGTTACACTTTAAAATATAAGAGATTACACTTGTGCTGTTGCATTTTGTGCGTCTGTGTTAGCCATTGTGTCATCGTGACTCCGTCCTACTGCACAGACGAGGGCAATTCTGATCTAAACTCATCTACGTCACACAGGGCAGGAGGTGCACTGGGACATTAGAAATGGATAATTTACTTCACTGTCAAGAGATACACACTGCCTCGTTCATCCTGGACAAAAAGACACACACTGCTGTGCATCCTGTTACACACTGCAGTGTGTGTCCTCCAAACCAGAAGAACATGTGTATTTCTACTTTTTTTTTTCCTCCTCCTGTGATGTCTCATTGGGTCGTAGCTCCATTAGCGCTATAACTCTCAGAGGGAAGCTAGCGTCATGCTACATTAGGAATATAGCCTTATGGATTTCACATTAAATGACTTTTTCTGAAGCAAATCTCAAAGTTATTCATTTTGGAGCGGAGCAAACCGCGTTTTTAAAATGCGCACGAGCTGAAAAAATGCAATTGTGTCGCACTCAGGACGGCCGTGCAGTAATGTGAATGTTTGCCGCTCCTCTATCCGCGGTCATAATGTGATGAGCGCTGCAGTCGGCCGGCAGCAGTCATGTGTGAGCAGTAATCATGTGGTGTCAATCATGTGCCCGAAGCTTTCACTCAGGAATCAATCAGCCTGCAGCGGCTTACAGGCAAATCAACAGCTGCAGGTGGACGAGACGCACCGGCTGACTGGCAGCTTATTCCGTCTGTCAGCCGAGGATTGAGGAGAAATCGAACACTGAGAACTGAGCAGAAGAGATTTCATGAGTTTTACTCTGAATGACCCCAACCACCCAAAATATATACTTTAAAATCTCCTTTTTCCATATCATGAAAACTATCTACCCCACTGCCTCAGTCTATTATGTGAACTATATAAATATATATATATACATATATATATATATATATATATATATATATATATACTTATATATATTTATATATATTTATTTATATATATATATTTATATATATATTTATATATATATATTTTTATATATATTTATTTATATATATATTTATAAATATATATATATTTATAAATATATATAAATAAATATTTATAAATATTTATATATATAAATAAATATTTATATATATTTATAAATATATATAAATATGTATATATATTTATAAATATATATATATAAATATTTATATATATATATCTAATATATATCTAATATATATATATCTAATATATTATATCTAATATATTATATTATATAATATATATAATATATAAAGATATATATATATATATTATATATGTTTTAAAACGAGTGTGTGTATATATATATATATATATATATATATACACATATTTATATATATATATATATATATACACATATATATATATGTGTGTATATATATATATATGTGTGTATATATATATATACATATATATATATACATATACACATATATATATATATACATATATATATGTATATACATATATATATACACACACACACACACACACACAGCCATGTTACTCACTGAGGCCCTGATATTGGAAACAATGATAGTGTACTATGGGATTAATTAATTCCTACCTCTCTCTATCTTCTCCACACGAATACATCTTAACTGTCGCTGCTGCGTCAGATGGACCACAGTTCAGGGAATATCACACTTTCATGCTCAGGTTCACCGCAGGAGGCCAATTAAATGCCCTTTCATTCTGCCAGATGATGTGCTGCTTCGGATCCAACGCGCTTCATAAACATTTAAGTGCCGTTTTACAGAGCTGGTACAAGTCAAACCGGCCGTCCCCAGAAGAAGAAACATGTTTTAAATCACTGAGACTCAGTGCAATCTGTAATTAGCCACACGTAGCAACAAAAAGAAGCAAAGGTGCATCCGAAGACATGGATTATTATGATATTCAGCTTCAATCAGCGGCATACGAAGGGGTGTAACGCCCTTCCTCCACGGATACCTTTTGTATCATTAACATGATCCAAACAAATGTGAATTATATTTCATTTTTCCTGCGTAACTCATTCAAACTTCATTAACCATCAGGGCGCAGATCTGCATGTTGTCAGAGGCAGAATCCAGTTGTGATTTGACAAAGCCAGGTTCATCATTCACATGGTCACATGACTCGAGGAGGGGGGGGGGGGGGGATTGTGCACCAGCTCTCATGGCCCTAAATGTGGGAGATTCATCATTCCAGCGTGCTCGGCCTGAATGCACGTCACATCAAGGTAATGTGGGAAGCTCTGGCAGTGAGGCCACATGCAGGGAGACGTCTGTGTGTTAACCCCATAAACTCCAGACCTCCTTTTTCCTGTGTTTGAGTCGTCGTAAGACCCCAATACTTGTGTTAATTGTATGTATTTGTTCAGCAAAGTCTTGGGAAGAAAATGTATATCTGCAAAAAAAACAAAACACTTTTAAAAGATATTTTGATCGTAACTATGAACATCCAGCGTGATATGAGCCAGATTCCCCAAAAAGCCTCCTGGAGCGTCAATAAGACACGTTTATGGAAAGATTAGGACCTAAAGAATCAGAATCTGCAACATAAATCACAATAAAACAAAGTCTTGTCCTGTTAGGAAGGAGTTTCTGTCAAAAAACTGTGTCGTTCGGTTGAACGAAATTGAAATATTACGTATTTTATGCCAAAAGATTGTGTGAATGGGGCATGCTGGGACTTAAAATGGGCGCGGGAGGATTTCCAAAAGGTTAAAGAGTGGAATAACGTTCACTTCGGTATTGCCAGTAAGTTCTGCAGCTGTTGAAGTGTTGTTCAATCATGTTGGCTCACTGCTTTGCTGGTGAAGAGTCGTTTGTCTGGACACGTGTGGTTTGATTTCCCCCCATGAGCTCCAGGAAACCTCACGAAGAAGACAGGAAAACACAGTTTTTATGTTGCAGCAACGCTGCAACATGTGGAACAAATTGTGTTTTTAACCAAATATGTATTTACACAATTCGACTCCAGTTGTAAGTCTCTTTTAAATGCCCTTCAAACACAACTCTGAGGGACAATTCCCCCAGAAGATAGACAGACCGACATCACCATTCAGCTCAAAAACAAAACAACAAAATCCGTTTTGAAGGCCGGCCATGCCCGACGTCTGTGAAGCCTCGCCTCCGTTATCTTTGGTCAGTTGCAACAAAGACGAGCAACAACAGAGGCGCTGCAACCGGAGACCTCGTCTGCACCTGAACGTGACTTGTGTGCACTTTCTTTCTCCGTCTGGATGCTCCGCTGCCGTCGCTGCCTCCAGACGCCAGAGCACAGGAAAACTAATCTTCCACTATGTCAACTCTCCTGGTTTCCCTCTCTCCTCCTCTATGACATGGCCTTTGGTTTCCTCCTGTTCCTGTGTGCATGCAGGCGTTTGAGAGACAGTGAGAGTTCACATCACACTGTTCCTCCACGAGGGGAAATGATCAGCCGAACCCCCGCTCGGATCCTCAGTGATGCTCCTGTTCCTGTGCTGCACACCACCGCTGACGGCAGGAAGGATTTCCATCGACAACCTGCAGAAGTACACATCCTCTCTCCTTCTTTTTTCATTCATTGTATTCGGTTCTGAGGCAAACATGTTGCTGGAAGATGTTTCTGGTTGCAGGAACTGTCAAATAGAAAGAAGAAAAAGGGTGAAAATTTGCAGAAAAGGGCATTTTTTGCTAAAAATGGAACTAAATATGATTGCTTTTTAAGCTAAATGATATTGTAGACATGTCTGGATTGCATGACTGTCAGTTTTATTCAAGTATTCTCTATTTTAGTTTGTCTCCGTCCTGCTTTGACTCGTCTTTCCTGTGGCAGTAATACAAGAAAAAGGAAATATGCTCAATCTTAGTGTAACTTTGGTCATAATATCTCAAATATAAAACTTCTACGTTAAAAAAAAAACCCTTTTTTTTGTGTTTTGGCGCTTCGGGCCCGTAGCGCGCACAACGTTACACAATCGCTTGTTTTTGAGTTTGCATGAAGTCTGTCTGACTTTCCATCATCATGAAGTCTTCTGCAGACTTAAGAATGCTTTCACACACACGCCACTGTGTGTGTGTGTGTGTGTGTGTGTGTGTGTGTGTGTTGCTTGGCAACCACTCTGCTAAACGTCACCACCTGCATTGCTTAAAGTGAAATAATAATTATCCGATCATTAAATAATTTCACTTTTTTCTCTCGCTGTGTTTGTTTTATTCAAGCGGGTATTTTTGGGTGCGGTAAAGTTAAGTTAAGCGGAGTGACGGACGCAGCCCCGTGTGGTCAAACCACTGTGAACCTCGGCCTCGTGTGTGTGTGGCCTTGTTATAAAACAAGTAGAGGTCGAGACCGCCGACGGTTCAAGGCCTCCAACGTCGGCATCGGCAGCCATTTTTGGATTGTCGCTCGACGACAATTTTCCATCCTGTGAGGCTCGAACATGTAATTAATGTGTGTGTGATAACATTCGTCACATGATGGACCGGCAAAGTGAACGTTACTTGAGATCTCATCGACCAGAAGCAATCATCAAAACATTCAAAATAAATCGTTAACCCTTTGCAGTGTCTCGTTCCTTCACGCTGGGCACCAGCGCTTGTAGCGGCTTCCGTACAATTCATTGATTATTATTCCAAAAGATAATGAAGCAGAAGGAAGAAGTTAACCTCTGTTCAGGATTTATAATATAAAATGTCTGCATCATAGTGGGCGCTATTTCCTCTTCTTTTTTTTTAACAAACTTCAGGTTTTAATGGCTTCATGCGGCAGTAAACGGGTCATACAACTAGAGATGAATTGTGTGATAGGAAACCCTTTTTATATGTAGATGAACTAATGTGAACATACAGAGCTGGAATAAATACTCTGTTGTCTTAAATAAAAGTAAACTACAGTGTAAAATATGACTGAGGAGAGTTACTCTACATATTCATGCTCGGTAAAAACTCTGTAAACTATTTCTGCAATAGAGTTAATGTCATGTTTCGTGTTATTGTTCTGCATGTGTGGCATAAATAACTGTTCCACACACAATATTTATTCCCTTAGAGACTCAGCGAGGTAAAGGTCAGAAATCCCCGATGTAAATATTTTAGATTTTTCAGAGCGTTATGCTGCAGAAAGTTTTAAAGCTTAAAGAAGTGATGCTTTAAAATGGAGGATGAAAGAAATAGAAGCAGGTTCCCTCTAAAGATGTAAATATTTCTTAAATTGACTGTTTTAACTTGTCTTCTTCTGTGTTTTCTGTCTGTAAATATGTTTTTATTTCATGCTGCTGCCGCTCTCGGCCAGGTCTCCCTCGAAAAAGAGATTTTTAATCTTTCCTGGTTAAATAAATGTTTAAAAGGGTTAGAAAATGATTTCCATTCTTGATTATTAAACCTCGAAAGTGTCACTTGAAAAGATCTGAAACAGGAGAGTGTATATATATATATATATATATATATATATATATATATATATATATATATATATATATATATATATATATATGCCCATTTCATTGCATCCATTTGCTTGAAGTAGTTGCAAAGGCAATGCGTCTCAGAAATATCTTTTGGAGAACAGACGAGGAATTTTAAAAGCCGTCCTCAGGCCAAAACCTACATTTTTAATATGGTTTTTATAGATAATCATAGCCCAGAACTCCTACAGGATACATTTGGTGGAGCTTCAGAGCTATTTCACTGGTGAATAATTCACGATTTAAGAAATTAAACTTTTGAATTAATCCCATTTTCAATTGGACTCTTTCAGGCGAACCCCTGCACGGTTGAAGGACCCGCTGCAGGTACCCAGATGCTAATCGACGCCGCTAGCTGGCTTCCCTCTGATGACAGCCTGGTCCGAATCTTCACATGACACCTGTGGGAACCTTAAAAATCTCCAGCTGTGAAAACATGGATTATTGTTTCATGGACTCACTGATGATGATGGTTCATGTGGAACATGTGGAGAAAAGGATTGTCTCTGCGTCTGCATGTGATGTCCATGCGTGCAGGCGCTTTTGTGTGTTTGTTTGCATGTATTTAGTGCGTATAGACGCTCCCATGTCTTATTTCATTTCTGCCTGTGGCACCAAGAACAATAATGAAGGGGTTAATGACTGTCAGGCTGGCATTTCCCTACTGACGTCTTCTATCCCCCACATTTACATTTCATATCAGGAGCCTGTCTGGGGCCCCCGTGTGAAAGGCCAGGCTGGATTAAGGTATCACTGTGATTGTATGTGCTACCTCGTGGACAGACGGACAGGAAGAAGAACCTAAATCCCCGTCTGGAGCCGAGCGAGGCCTCGAGCCGCCGGCTAAGCTCTCATCAGTCTCACCCCTCAAACCTGGGAGATCAGGCGCGATGGCATGTAACCGTGGATATAATTGCTTTGTCCTCCATCTTTTCCTCTCTTCTCTTAGTTGGAACTAACCAAATGAAATGAGGTGACGCACGAGGAGAGCGCCACATCTTTCGGTCCAAAAAAAAAAAAAAAGCCAGAAGTGAATGAGTGAATGTCAGATTGGCTGCAATCCGACAATATTTTTAATATGTTTTACATTTTTTTTGGTCGCAAGTCAATTTTTGTAGAGGCACGAAGGAGCAGATGCTGACTTAATATGTTGCTCTCTCTGTTTAAAAAGGCTCATAAGCCCTAAAAATCATGTTTTTAGCTCTGTCTGGGACTGTAAATAGCCGCTATCAGTGAGCTAAAATGCAACAGTAATCCCACCAAACGCAGCCGGTTGTCAGGATTTTCCCTCTTCTCCTTTTCCAGATACTACGGATAAAGTGATAACCTTATTTTCTCTGAAATACTCACCAGTCAGAGTGTGTGTTTTGTCATCGTTGCCGAACTATTTCTCCACTGCCGTGACGGGATGGAGGACGTCCGAGGTGCCGCGTCAACGCGCAAAACAACGCATCATATTTTTGGTCTCATTTCCAATGGCGAATACAGAAATATGCGGGAGATGACCGCGTTGAACAATTTTTGTCCGCTTAAATTGTGACTCCTTTCTGATTTTGGGTGGCGGCCATGAGGCCTGATTGAGATGCGCGGCGGCGCTCGTCGCTGCGCCCACTTCACCGTAACAAGAGGTCATCCCTGGAGGAGTGTGGAAATGTGTCTAATTAAAACAAAATGCTTCATCGAGAGCTGAGACAAAGTGAGCCGCCCCAGTGAAATTAAATAGCCGGCAATTTCCTGAGATTCCCATTCTGATAAGCATCGTATTAAAACACCTACAAGACAAGCGCTCTGCACTGCACGAGGACTAACTCTCTCTGTTTCGCTCTTTTTTTCTTGCCCGTCTTGCTTTTTGCATTCAGCGGTGAGCATCCATGTATGTTTTCACATGTGTGCATGACAGATAAACTTGCCTCTGCCTGTTCTGTGAAGCATTTGGGATTCGCTCACCTCACAGCTGAGCAGCTCTGTGGGCACAAAGTACTTAATTGTTTTCTCCATATCGACGTCATTCATCTTCTCTGACAGCTCAATTGTGGCACTGATTCCTTGTAAGATGGACCAGCTGTACTTTTGCCACTCTCTCTCTCTCTCTCTCTCTCTCTCTCTCTCTCTCTCTCTCTCTCTCTCTCTCTCTCTGTTGCTATTTCTGAGGTGCCATGTTTCCATACTGATGACATCTGAGTCTGATTTGCTGCCACAAGTCTGATGTGTGAGATTACAGCACGAGGCTGCAGCTCGTGAAAATGCCTCCGAGCAAGGGCAACATCATTTTAATTTAAAAAAAAAAAAAAAACATTTAGCACAATGCACTCACTCAGCAAACATATCAGAGCAGCTTGCAATTACCACATCTCCTGTGATTGCATCTCTGTGGAAATTAATTGCTATTTTCATTATGTGTGGGGTTTTTTTTTTTCCAGGGACGGGTCCTGACGAGCTGAAGAGAAGCCTCCAGTGAAGAGACGTACCATCGGGCCTCAGATCACACGCATTATGTTCACTTGAACTTCATGGTGGGTTGTTTTTTCCCCTAAGAGGGAAACTAAACTGCAGCCGTGAAACCGCTTCATGGCCTCTCTGAGATCATTACTCTGACATAACTGCCACTGTCCTGCAAGTAGCTGCAATTTGTTGACTCAAACTTGAACTCAGCATGGTGCTGTTGGACTATTTCCTGAGCAGCAGAACAATCGTCACCCGCTGGTGTAGTAGGCTGACGACCGGGATTGATCATTTTCATATGGTCCAATCCTGGTTTCTCGTGATTACCACTTGGTGTTTGATCTATTTCATCCTGACTGACCGCCGGAGGCTGCGTGAAACACTGTCATCCAGGATTCATAGAACCGTAGTTACCTTCGTAACTTTCGATTTTCATTACATGTCATGAAGCGGGCGCTTTTTATCTAAAGCGACTCATAAGAAGTGAATTCAACCGTGAGTACGAACTCAGAACAACAAGAATCAAGAGAGTGTAATGTCTTGAATGAAGTCAAACCACAAAGTGCTGCTGCTGCCGTCTTTATTCAAGGTGCGAGTTTTTAGTTTGCGACGGAAGATGTCGACACTTCCTGTTGTCCTGATGTTAACGAGGAGCTCGTTCCACCATCGAGGAGCCGGGACAGCAAAGTCGTGACTTTGTCGGTGTCATCGTTGCAAGTGTTGGTTGTCAAAATAACGGTTATTTCGGGGGGAACCTGTATAAAGGCTCACACCTTTATAGCAGCAATCTAACAACACCATGAACTACATTCGTTTAGCCACAATAACACACAATCGTACAACTGTTATTATATTCTGGGGGTGATAATGCCATGAAATACGATGACAGATATTCAAAACTGCATTCGAGAAAATGGTTCGGATCGGACCAACTCGTCTATGGTTCAGGATTTAAGAGTCTCTGCCGACGGGCCGACCCACCAGAATCGATGCACAGCAGGCAGGACATCCGTACGCGATGCGATCGCACAGCAGCACGAGCCTCCTGCTGAGGATCCACAGTGCAGGTGGCCCACTGCATCAAAGATGACTCATCGTTGACGCAATGGGCCACCTGCACTGTTGTTTCAGTGTGTACGAGTGTGTGTGCGATCGCAGAGCGCACGGCAGTAGTCCCTCCAGCCATACGAGTGTGTATCCGGTACCCACTCTAACAGGTGGATGGGAGGAAGTAAGCAGCGTGGGGTGGACTTCCGTAATGGACTCGGTTCAAATGCCACACATCGCTGCACATGCTGGACTCTTACGGCTCTGCCATGAGAAACACTCACAGTGTGCAGCTTCTCTGGCCATCACCTACAAATATGTGATTGCATTTAGGACTCTCTTTGAATTCAAAGGTTCCCGAACGGTTCTTCCTGAAGGGCCGAGGTTCCCAGAACCTTTTGCGTAATGGTACTATCCCATTGCATTGTTCTCGTTTGCACCCTCAGAAAGGTGGAATGTCTCTGGATTAAACCTCCAGAGAGTGGAGCCGATACACAGATGGTGAAAGGCATGAACCTTAAAGTTTAGTTCAAGCTTCTTATTAAGGTTCTAGCAGGGAACAAAACAGGGTTCCCCACATGGGACGAGCCAAAAACCCTCAATGGATCCACTTAGCACCGAGTGTATGGACTCTATGTGCGTGTATGAACTGATGAAAGATGTCTTTCTTGTTGGGATGCTTCAACATCTACATTAATGTAAAAAGAAGAAGCATAATTGTTCCCCGTGATAACTGACCTCCATTAGATTGACAGCTCAGTATTTGTCCCTCTTGCTTTCACGGGTCAGCGAAGAGAGCGAATGGCGTTCCAGCGGATCCGACAGGTCGCCTGCATTCCCTCACGATATCTTCAAATATGGCTTGAGGGAGAACTAATTAAAGGCATCACCGGAGGCCCCTTTGAAACCTTCCAACTTCGCAGGAAACGCGAGCACTTTGATGAGCGAGTAACGGTCGTCCCCGCAGTCGGCCATCGCGTCCACGTTCCCCCCGTCGGGAGCCTTTCCTCCCATCGCTGTGCACACACACACCCTCCTGACTCGCCGCTGTTTGATTTGCTCGCTGAACTGATCTTCCTACAAATAAGCTTTGTGCTTATTACCCCTTCTCTATCTGCGGTTACACATGCCTCTTTGCATGCAGCGGGCCGCCCCACGCCGCGTTCAGAAGATAAACAGGAGGTACGCTGCACATCACACGATCATAATTCCAGCTGTTAACCTTCTAACCCACCGCGGGCTTTGAATCCCATTAGTTTCTCGCCTCGCTCCTCTTCACAGAAACAGTCTCCACCAAGCCAGACTCCAGGTGGAAACATCGGACGTGTCCAATGGCTTCCTTATCTTGACGGCGCCCTGATGACCAATGATGAGTGCTTTTGATTCCAGGTGCCGAGGCCGAGTGATCGGCTCTACGACTGTGAACCCGGACAGTCTCGACACGGCCTTCTGCGTCTATAAATATATGTAAGATATGTAAGATGCAGATATTTAATGGAGGTAAGTGACAAGAGATGCATCTGTAAGTTATGAGCACACCAATAAGCAAACATCTTCGCATCAAATGAAGGAAAAGACAGATCTGAGCAGGAAATACAGACGAAATATTGTTTTTTTCCTTGCTGTCGCATGATATTTTTGCATGATTAAAAAAAAATTGAAGAAGTTTAAGAAATGAATGCAATGATAATTAATGGTCCATATGATGATACTACTGTTTTCACACATTATAGATTACATAAAATATATACAAATGGTATTATATGAATGATTATATGAAGAAAATGAAGGCTTCTCTACTAAGGAACATGACTGATAGCATCGCACTGTAATAACTAAGCCATCTATCAGCTCTCTCTTCACAAAAGAGGCACAAAAAAAAACCCGTCTTAGAGATGTGCAACCTGTTCTTTCAATAGCGATTGAGTTATATTCCAATCAAACAAATCCTAGCTCGCTCCGAACAGGGCTGTGAGTAATGGATTGAAGATGTCTGTATTTGATTACCCACGCTGCCCCGGGGTTGACTAAGATCCATTTGGTCGGTGGTGCGGTGGCGTTCCAATGTGGACGGCCTCCAGCTATTGACCCTGGCTTTAAAGCAGGCGCTGTGCTTTTAGTGTACTTACATTGCTTGTTCCACGTCTTCTTCCTCCTGGCAGGTTTGCAATACTTTTGATGGCAGACGCCGGCTCCCTTTCCCCCACTCTGCATTATTGATGCATCAGAGATTGTGGATAGCCTACTTTTTTTTTTTTTGTTGTTGTCTAAAGCAGGGGCGTCACACATAAGGCCCGCGGGCCGGATCCGGCCCCCCAGGGGGTCCAGTCCGTAGAGAAGATTTTTTTTTTTAGTTTTAATTTTTTTTTTAGTTTAATTTTTTTTGTTTTGTTTACACTTTACCTAAAAAAATGTTAAAATTACAGATTTTTTTTTGGGTTTAATTTTTTTAAATTAATTAATTATTTTTTTTTACATTTAAACAAAAAAAAAATAGATTTTTTAAATAAATAAAAAAATAATAATGTTAAAACGACAAAATTTATTACATTTTTTGTTTTGTTTTGTTTATAAAAAAAACTTATATATAAAAAAAAAAAGTTAAATTAAAAAAGTCAGGCGTGCTAACCACTGAGCCACGGTGACAATTGATGGGAGCGCCGATATTACTAGAGATAAATTGCTCAACTGGCCATATTCATTCGTGGTGTTGATGAGATTTTGGTGGTCCCCTTAACCTTTGGCCCCTTAACCAAAATGAGTTTGACGCCCCTGGTCTAAAGGGTCCTAAACTCGGGTTTTACGCAGAGACGCAAGCATGCAAGACCCTCAAGACCCCCTTGTGTCGTCCCGTCAGCCATCTTGTGTGCGTCGCCTTAAACGTCTGACTATCCGTCAAAGCTACGCGAGCCGTTCGCAGCCCGCAAGCCTGTGATTGGTCCGCTAACCACGTCCTTTCTGAGTCTCGCATTTCCAGGTTTCGTAGCATAATACCGCCATTTTTAAAAAGCCAAAGATGGATCCCGTTGGAGAACGTTTTGGCTGAAGAGGTCCAGCAAATATGAGCATTTATATAACCCGTCTGATGGAGTATAAGGACACGCAGATGGAGGTAAATTCCTGGAGGGAGATATCGATGAACGTCGACTCTAAACGGTCGTTGCACCACCTGCTGATCTGGCGTACGGAAAAAGGCGGGAAACCATAAACCAACGCGAGTCCATTGATGCAACTGCAACTGCGTGGCTAGCCGCAGTTGCAGTTAAAGAGTGTATATATATCACTGTATAGTCTCATAACCTAGTAAGGACAAAGATGTAGAGGTGTTAGTGTGTTATAGAACTACTTCAATACCATGAAATAAGTATTTCATATATATATATGTGTATATATCCATCCATCCGTGATCATAACCGCTTATCCTCCTCAGGGTCTTGGGGGACTGGAGCTGATCCCAGGTGACATTGAGTGAAGGCAGCGTGCACAGGGCCGGGTCGCTAGGCTAGCGCAGCGCTGACACAACCATTCAGGCTCACATTCACACCTACGGGCAAGTCGCGCGCTAACACGCGTTACGGCTACGCAACATGCATGTAATACACATAAATGGACGCTAAACTACACGTTGCATTCCCATTGAAGTGAACACGATGTGATGGTTTCTGCAGCACGAGGAACACAGATAGTCAGCCACCAAAAACAAACAGATGTGGGGACCATGAGGCAAGTTATGAGAACAACTTCATGGATTCAACTCTGTTTTTTTGTGTGATTATCATCTCTGAAGTTGGAGAAATCCTGAGCTGATCAGTTCCATCAGTGAGAGGCGTCATGAATAAATACCTGAACCGAAGCCAAGGAGGGAGCGCAAGAGATGGAGAGAGAAAGAGAGAGAAGGAAGGAGGAGGAGGGTGAGAGAGAGGCTTGTATATCTGATGTTCACATGTTGGCCCATAGATGGCAGTATTCTAACAGAAACAGAGCTGCATGGAGAGGCGCGTGCTGCAAAGATGAACTAAAGGGTAAGAACATTTCCTTTTTTATAAATGTAATACGTCATTCAAATGTCAACCATCAATACTCAATAGTCATAATCTAAAATAAATCATATAGTCGGTTTTTACAAATGTCCAAAGGAAATGCAGATCAACATCTGTATGGATCATTATCCAAAACTGTGAATTATAATGACTTAATAAACTTCTGGCATGTGTGTTGTTTGCTTCCATGTTTACAAGGGAGTGTTGCAAATAGCCGTGTGGTTCTATGTTGTTATGTTTTATTGAACAAAGTGCTTAAAAAATGTAAAATACAATTTAAAAAAAAGGTTCTTTCAGTTTTTTTTTTCTTCTCAAACGTTGTTTCATGACTGCGTTTCTGAATTTGTGCACGTAATGTGAAAAATAAATTCATTATTCATGTTTTTCTCTGGGCGGAAACAGTTAACACCGTAATGAGCCGGAGTGTGAGGGGGCTGGGTCTAAACGCGCAGTGTGCCAGTGGCAGGCAGGCGGCACACACACACATACACTCACACACATACACACACACACACACACACGCTCACACACACAGACACACGCGCACACACGCCGTACTGTACATTGATGGAGCTGCTAATCCCTGTCAGTCCGGCAGAGCCCCGTGAGAAGGCAGCGCTGCGGGTCTGAGCCTCCGCTGTGTTCTCGCTTCCCCGGACGGACGCAACCGGCGAGCCCGCGACCTGCGCGCCGCGAGCCGCCTTGGAGGACGCCGGATCCCCCCCTCCACCTCCACCTCCACCTCCACCTCCACCCAACTGGAGGAATGTGCCGTTTCCACTGACACGGTCCTCGTGAAGTCCCATCGGGAGGTCAGTAGTGCAGATGGTGGACGCGCCGCCGCCGCCAAGTTTACGCAGCGCGTTCGCGATTTACTCGCGGTGACAAAAAAAGGCTTTTTCTTCTTCTTTTTTTTTATGCACTTGAATGAATGACGACACCGCTTAACAGGATCCGCGGGCAGATGCATTCAAGGCTTTTTTTGTGGAAGAAGAAGTAGTGAATGTGAGCTTATTAAAGCATCCTCCTGAAGGAGAGGCTTTGTCCACATAGAGCATTTGGGAACATTTTTTTTTATTTTTTATTTTTCTTCCTCCACTGTGGATGTGAGTCCAGCGCATCAGTTACAACCCAGAAGACAGACACACAACCAGCCAGCCGCGCTGGAGGGATCAGGATAACCGGGACATTCACTTTAAATGAGGAGGTGAGTGACAATCAGCGATGTGCTTCAGATCCCACACGACACACACACACACACACACACACACGGTGGTGTCATTTTGGGTGAATTTCCGACACTGCAGACAGATATTTTTCATTTTAGGCTGCAGGCTGTGTTGAGGTAGCAGCCAGTATATATATATTTATATATTTACAGTTTGACGAGGGTGATGTGACACCATCAAATGTATGGTTTGGTTAAATATGTATATGAGGTCATCTCCCTCTAGAGCTGCTTTAAGCGCAGGTGTTGCTCTGCCATTCATGCTGTATTCTCATTCATTCTCGTATCATTTCGCTGTAATCTCTTCTCCAGATGTGAGACTGCTAGTCTGTGTCGTTCATGTTGACACGCTGCTGTTGGATTGCGTGTTAGTTACATCTTGTTCAGTATTTAGTAAAGTTGGTTGACAATCAGTCTTCCGGTCATCAGTGTCCAGTGATTTTACATTTGTTGACCTTGATATTTGAGGGCAGAATGTCACAGGCATTCTCCGGAGCGTCCACGTGATTTATATTGCCAGAATCCTTCAGATGACAGGTTTTTTTTGTGGTGATTGTTGGCACAGGACATGTGTCCGTCACCGCAACAAGTGAACCTGGAGTTGGAGTTGACGGTCACGCTGCTACATTGCTCAATTTTTCATGCTCATGAAAACAAATGCACTTTAGGATTTAGTTTCACGCCGTCTAAACACGTCAACGCTGGATTTCTTATCTTCTCAAGTGGTCGAACCAACGAAAAAAAGGCCAAATTGCAACAACCAACAACCAAACCTCCAACGATCTGACGTATTGTCGCCAACTGGCATCACTGGAGGCTTCCAGATCGGCTCTCTAGACATCATCTGTCCCCAATCCAGCAGATGCATCTACAAATCTTCCTCCTCTGTCAGCCTGCCGGCGCTCCGGCTCCGGCGTGGCACCCTGTGACAATGACGCTAAAGAAAATAAATGCTGTCTTTTAAGTAGGAAATTGCTTTACATTTGCATGAAAATAACTTGCATCTGCCGCGGCTGCCGGGCAGCACATCAATCCCTCTGCTCCAGCAATCAAACCCCCGTTCCTCCCGGGTGAGATCAGGGTTGTTGTTTTTTTTGTGACCCGCTCACATCATTATTTTAATATCCATCTCAAAGTGAAACGGCAGTTTGACCCCCAAAGCCGCCACCGAGGGTGGAAATTGCTGCCTTTGGAAGAACAAACCAGCACTCAGCAGTGGTTTGATTATCACATGCTGATTATATTCACCTAATTAACTCCAATCTAATGGGGGGGAAGAAGAAGAAAAACACATTTTCTGAGAGTGGAGATGAACAATAAGTCCCTCTGACCAGTTCGCTGTTCAGCAGCTTTCTATTAAGTCTAAAAACATGTCCGACGTTTATGGAAATCAACCTCGTGTGACAACTTTATTGCCGCGAACTCGTCCCCTGGAAGACAAACTGTCTGTTTCTTCAGATTGCCATGAATCACAGTCTGTTTGCTCTCTTTTTTTTTTTTTAAATCACGGAGGATATCATGAGCCACGATTTTTTTTTTTTTAAAGGTTCCACTCGATGAATCACTTTTCAAAGCGGGGCCTTTTTAAGAGGCACGCCGTCGATTGAGAAACCGCGACGTCGATGAGCGTTGACCTCGCCGGGCTGCAAGAGAAATTGCCCAACTTTCTATAGGTCGAGCTTTGTGGAGCAACGCCTGCTGCCTCCCTCACTGGAAAGGGGGCGGGGCTACGTGTGTTTTCAATGTGATTGAAGGTGAGGTTTTCTCTCCTCAGGACTTCTCACGTCCACATTTCAGCTCTAGGTAAATCCACGTGGGTCCGGGTCGTGCACGATCTCCGCCTGACTCTGACATTTCATCTCAAGCGTCCTCTGTACGACACCGCCTGTATCGCTGCCATAGCTACCGCCGCCGCCTCCGCCGGCCTCCATCAGTATGCCTCGGCGCGCTCCGCTTGATTGGCGCGCGTGGCTCGAGAGCGTCCTCTGTTGATGAACAGGAAGCAGCCTTTAACGAGGAGCCGAGGTAATTATCGGGAGGCCCCCGACAATGCCTCGCTTTCCCTTCGCTGACTTCCACTCGTACCGACTCAACAACTGTGATGACATTACTACCAAATGTTTTAACTGCATGATTTGCTACTGAATGAGTTGTTACTTGCTTCTCTGTGTGTGTGCTGTGTCACCACCTCCAGCACACACACACACACACACCCCTCCTCTCTGGATTCCCCCCCTTAAGGCAGCCAGACTCACCACAGTTTAGCTGTTAGAGAATTTGACAAGTCGTTACGCATGCAGGCAGAATCCTTGACCTATTTCTTAATGAGTGAATAGTGCACAACGCGCTCAGCGGCTGTGTATTCTGAACAAAGCCCCCCCCCCCCCCCTCCCACCATCCCAACTGTCTTTTTCTTGCACACACACATGCAAACACATGCAGATAATGGTGCTTTTGTGAGTTCACTGACTCATTCTCCCACGTAGAGATAGGCCCCTCCCCCTTTTTCTGTCCGGCTAGAGTGTACAAATAGCGAGCGAGTGTTTGTTTTAATGCAATCGGCCTCCCTCCCTCCCCCCTCCCCTCCCACGCTGGAGGCTGTTTATCTGAACCTCTCAACTGTCCAGCTGTCGCAACAGAGATCTCAATCTTCCTCGACCCCCGGCGCACGCCCCGCTCGCTCGGCCTCGTTGTGCCGCGTGTTCGCGCGAATGCCGAGGCGCGTACGTACGTACGTACGCGCGACGGTTTGACACGAGGGAGATCTGGATCTGCGGCGATGTTGATGAAGTGCAGTGCAGCCGGGGAGAACATTTAATCTAGAGAGAGAGAGGAGGGCGGGGGGGGGCGAAGCGTGGAAGATCAACGCCGCTTCGTTCTCTTCATCCTTCGCAAGCGAGGAGCCTTCCTTTACATCCTCCTTCCTCTCTTCTGGATAATTGTCTCTGTCGCTTCAGGCGCCAGATTCAGCAGGAGAGGTCGAGTCTCTGGAGGCGGTGATTATCCCCAACACACTGTGCTGTTACTGTATAGGAACTGTTGTTGGTTGTGGAGGCAGAACTCTGCTCACACGGCGACTCAAACTCTGTTGCAACGAGGCTGAAACTCAGATGTTGAGCCGGTATCCAGTGAAAAATGAGGAACTAACGCTGGAAAAGCCTCCACATGATTACAACCTGACAGCAACAGACGTCATCATGCTCATTGTCAGGTTCATGCTCATGTTGTCGGGGTCAACGCATACGCTGTGAAATCCACGAGCTGTCGCATGAAACATGAGGCCGATTGACCGGCTTCACTTCGTTGTCCGCGGCGATTTAAAGGAGGATAACACCCATGTTTTAAAGTGTATTAGTACACAGAGAGCAAAGTGCTAGTCGGCTACTTCATAGGGGAAGATTACAATTCTGCATTATTGCAAAGATCTTTAATAAAACACCATAAAGCAATGTACTTGAAATCATGAGCCGCTTGTTGAATCACATGTTTTTTTAATCTCGGCAGCCCACAACAACTGACTTGGTTGTCTTGTTTCACAGGATGTGGGTTGGAACACACGTGTGTGTGTGTGTGTGTGTGTGTGTGTGTGTGTGTGTGTGTGTGTGTGTGTGTGCACAAGCAAATTGTTGTTCATAACATGTCCCCTTCAAGTTGGAAAGCAATTTAATTTCAGAATCCGTCCATCACACAGATGCATGTTGGATCCCTTAAAGGCAGAAGTGGAAGATTGTTTTATTCACACACGTCCACAAAATCACCATCAGTCCGTCCCCAGAGGTGTCAAACATACGGCTCGCGGCCCAGATCCGGTCCAGCTTAACGAGGAATACTGCGATGGATAATACGTCCCATTTGGACAGCCAAAAGAAGCAGGAAGTGAAGCAATGTGTAGCATTCTCAGTTGCAGTCGATGAGAGCAACAAGTTGCTCAACGTTGGCGTTGATGAGATTTTGAAGTCGTTTAAAAAATGGATGACGTCATGAAAGCGGCGTCACAAAGCGAGGGGATCAGCAGAGGAAAACCCGGGGATTTGATCTTTATGTTTCTGGTTTATGGCAGAAAGACGTTAAAATAGAGTTTATCATCCAAAAACCTTCACCAATGATTCAAACATAGACATATTGTTGTTATTATGCTGTGATTTTATTGGTCCCGCCCACTCGAGATCACAATGTGGGCTCGAAATTTGGTTAAAATGCTTCGATGCATCCCAACATTACCTGTGCTTCTGCTTTGAAGGACAATCTCCTGTTGCACTATAAACTATACACATATCTGTACAATACGTCTTAAGGAACAAGCAGTTGCCGTTCGATAATTCCAACACAATAGTAAATGTTAGAAAACACCACAGGACTCCGTTTAACGGTCCGGTCACGCCGCCGCGGCTCTTTTTCATCATCTTGAGTAGTTGTGCGTGCGGCTCTCAGTGACTTATTGAATCGTTGAAACCGTTTTAAATTGATGACTACAGGCCTGGACGTTGTTAAGTAGCAGCTCGCCCAGTACGAGCAACACATAGCACGGAGGGGAAGAAATCAATGCCGCTCCTTTTGCATTTCATTTTTCACAATACGCAGAGACTTCTTTCCCTTTTTTTTAAATGCTGCGAGTGCTTGAAAGAAGGAAAAGGGCACCTTGCCCGCTGACAGTGTTGACTGTCCTTGTATTTGTTTCCCTTGATCGGCGTTTAGAGAGTTTGATTCCCGGTCCTTGCCAGGATTTTGGCTGTTTTCTTCGGGGTCTCTATGTGTGTGTCCTGCAGCTCCCAGACAGGCTCCATTCAGTCTCATCAGAGGTCCGTCGGGGGGGAAATGGTGAACAGTCGTCTCTCTGCCAGACGCAACCGGTCCAGATCCTCCTCTCTCTCTCTCTCTCTCTCTCGCTCGCTCGCTCTCTCTCCATTGATGGCAGCGAGTTAGCACTGAACCCTCGCGTGCACTCGGCCGTCCCCAAAAGGCTCGCCAGCTTGTCTGAAACAAAGCCTTTTGTGGCGACCGCCGAATCCCGACAGATGGAGAAATGGACAGTAAATGAAAGTGGAGGCAAAAAAAAAAAGGGGGAATAAAGGAATTTAGCGTGGGCTTGTTCGCGTGGTGGGCGTTCAGGCGACTCCTTTGGGAAGCCTAACACCCTCACAATGTGGCGCTGGCAGAACTTAAACGCTCTCTGGTTGACACCGTGTGAGTGGAGGAGTCGCTGGGAAGCCTTTATTAAGACGTTAAAGGAGCTGCCTTCATGACACATTTCCACGGGACAGGATCCCTCTCTCTCCTCTCGCCGTCCTTTAGTGCTCTCAATCTGCCTGCCACCATCATCAGTCTCTCTCTCTCTCTCTCTCTCTCTCTCTCTCTCTCTCTCTCTCTCTCTCTCCATCACACAACATCCTGTTTAAGCATGCAGCTCCATCTCCACAGCCTCCTGCTCGGGCGCTCTCGCTCTTTATCTGATCTCCGCTGTCACGACTCACCCTATATTTTACCAGGTGTGACAAAAAATGACGCGATGCCAGCGATAAAAGGGGGGCGAGCGATCCTGGCACAGCATAGCATAGCATAGCATAGCATAGCATAGCATAGCATGTCTGGTTTGCTGGTCACTGATCTTCACCCCCGCCTCCAGCAAAGCCACGAGGGCTGTTATCCTCCCGGACGCTATCGGGCTGCTAGCTTGTTTTCCGCCACGCTATACCGACGACATCGCTTCATTCGCCGCGACCCTCGAACGGCTAACCCGAGGCGGCGGCCGGAGCAGCTGATCAAAGCAACAACAGAACGAGGAGAGGAGGAAGAAAAGATCTCGAGCTTTGCATACTTCATCTTTCTTGAAAAGGCCCAGAATGCATCGTGTCTCTCAAAACCGTTTTTCTCCTTTGAATATAAGTCAGTTTTCAGCCCGGACGCCATCAATAATCAATTAGCTGGTGTCACGGGGAGGATGTGCATTTTATTTTGTGTGTGTGTGTGTGTGTGTGTGTGTGTGTGTGTGTGTGTGTGTGTGTGTGTGTGTGTGTGTGTGTGTGTGTGTGGTGGAAACTTGACAATAAGTGAGCAACAAAAAGGAGCGGGAGTCGGAGGGAAGGAGGAGGGAGGAGGGCGGGGGGGCTGTGTTAGACGCCAAGGGGCAGCTGTCACGAGCAGATGACACTGTGTGTGTGTGTGTGTGTGTGTGTGTGTGTGTGTGTGTGTGTGTGTGTGTGTGTGTGTGTGTGTGTGTGTGTGTGTGTGTAAGATTTGCTTGGCTGCGTGTGTCCGTGTCCATTTTAATTTATTGGTGTTTGACTGCATGGCACATGTGTCTTTTGTGTGCGTGTGTGTGTGTGTGTGTGTGTGTGTGTGTGTGTGTGTGTGTGTGTGTGTGTGTGGATGCAGTTGGGTCAAGATTGCCTCGCGCTACTATTTGCCCAATAATTGCAAAACTTCACACAGACATAATTCTCTCGACGCATTTTCTTCCTGTGAGGTCGTAGGTCACAAAAAACGCTCACATCCTCGGCGCCGTGCTCTGAGGTTCGGTGGCATGTCGATACCTGCACCCATACGCTCTTCCTCATCGTCACTATTTAGCATCGCGAGTCAGCGGAGAGGAGAGCACAAGAAAAGAAGAAGGAAGAGAAGGAACGCTGCCTTTCTGAATTCATCCCCGAGTGAGCTAGCAAACAGTCTGGAAGAGCCTCCCCCTCTTCCTCTTCCTCTTCTATCTTGTTTCTTCTCTCTTCCCACACACACACCCTCTTGATCAACTTTTTCCACTGTTGCCGACCAAAGTAAATGGCACTAAATTGATGATGAAAGACCTTGAAACTTAAAAAAAAACAGCGGCCGTGGCGTCTCATTTCCCTGCGATGTCGATCGGAGCGCGAAGGCAAACAATTACACGCGATTGGAAACTGCACGTGTGACTTTAAAGCTGCATTTTTCTTGTTGTGGAAGCACTGAGGAGGATCTCGGATGTGTCGCGAAGCTCATCCGCAACACCAGACTCTTTACTTTTGGCCCAAGGTGATTTATAGTGTCCCGGCCAGGAGGAGTGACTCCTCCCCTGGGATAACGGTGATGTTTATGTATGAGTACATGAGCCGCACGCCGAAGCCAGCGGGAGAAACGGGGGATGAAAGGTGCTTTAAAACATTTAAAACAGGGCGGTAGCTTGTCATGAAGCCCACACAAAGTCTGCGAGGACGTGCGGCTACGCTCCTCTGGCAAAACAGTTAATAACACTTCATGAATGTAATTGCTTTTGTTGTTGCTTTTGACCTCGGCGTGACCTTTTTTTTTTTTTTTTTTTGAAGATAAGGGCTTTTTACACCTTAAGCGGGGCCGTCGTGGAATGTGCTGGATACCGAAGGGAGAATAAATGCCGTTTCCTCGAGAAACATTTCTGGTATGTCTTATCAAGTGATATCAACAAAATGGCCATTGTGAATAACGCTGTACAAACTGAATGGAGCTCGGCCGGTATTTGTTCCTGCCGGACGGACATTATCAAGATGAATCTGTTCTGGGGAAAGTTCAACGTTGTTGTTTCGCTGCTCTTACTTCCTAACGGGCCTCGCTATCAAAGGGAAACACTCTGTGGACCAGACGGAGGCATTACTCTGACGTAACGAGGACATGAGAGACATGACGGCAGCATCAGACAGAAAGGTAGAATCATTAACGTGGATTTACACAAGAGCTGCAGTGTTTAGAGACGATGAACCCGAGTTTATAAGAGAATTATTCTCAGTGTGACAGACGAGACTTTTGCAGCAGAAGACTTGTTGTTAGTGAAGATGTTGATTAAATACGACGGCACTGAGGCGTTCGCCTGCCTGAGGGAGGAGGAGGAAGAGGAGGAGGAGGAGAAGGTGAAGATAAAGAAGGATAGGAAGGAGGAGGAGGAGGAGATAAAGAAGGAAAGGAAGGAGGAGGAAAAGGAAAAGAAGAAGGGAAGGAGGAGGAGGAGGAGAAGATAAAGAAGAATAAGAAGGAGGAGGAGGAGATAAAGAAGGATAGGAAGGAGGAGGAAAAGGAAAAGAAGAAGGAAAATAGGAAGGAGGAGGAGGAGAAGATAAAGAAGAATAAGAAGAAGGAGGAGGAGGAGATAAAGAAGGATAGGAAGGAGGAGGAAAAGGAAAAGAAGAAGGAAAATAGGAAGGAGGAGGAGAATAGGAAGGGAAAGGAGAAGAAGAGGAAGGAGAAGAAGAGAAGGAAGAAGTGAAGAAAGAGAAGGAGAAGAATAGGAAGAAGAAGATAAAGAAGATGAATATTGCACTTGAAAGCAATGAGCGAGCATCCCTTTTCCTGTTAATCTGCAACAGTTAGTTTACACTGTGGGAGCTAATGCTAATGCCGTTAGCATCCTGTCAGAGGCTGCATGTTCTCCATGCTGCTGCTGCTACATCATGTTCTCCATGCTGCTGCTGCGTCATGTTCTCCATGCTGCTGCTGCTACATCACGTTCTCCATGCTGCTGCTGCTACACTTTGCAGGGAGAGTAAAACTGGGAATTAAGAAGATATTTGCAGAAGTTATCTCAGAGCTTGTAGGTCCAATATTTACCGTTAAGCACTTTGCACAAGCCTCATTTACCCCAAACACACACACACACACACACACACACACACACACACACACACACACACACTCACAGAGAACATGTTCAACCTGACAGGGGCGAATAGGTGAGGATGATTTGCATTTTATTACAAAGCATGCACAATGTTTTTGGCTGTTGCATACGAACAATTTGCTTCTGCAGGCTTTCAGTTGCTGTTTTTTTATTTATCCACAAACACATTCCACATCTCACTGAAGGGAAACATCTGATCAGCACAGTGAAGCATTATGTTCAGTTAAGTCTTTTCTTTCCGATGGGGTAGAATAAACACCTTTTTTTTTGAGACAACTAAATACTAGCGGTAACAAAATAAAAGTCCGGGCGAGCTCTTATTGTGAAAGGCTTTTTGTTTATTTGGGGAACAGTGAGCGTGAGCTGGGTGGAGGGATGCCAGAGGGGACTGGCATGTGGCTTAGAAGCTGGGAAATGTCAGCACATTCTCACATTCACCTGAGTTTTCGGGACCTGAGCCCACATTCAGAAAGAAAATGACAAAAACAAACGTGTTTTTTTGTGAAACGAGGAGTGGCTGCTGGGCAACACGTCCAAAGTGAAGTACACACCACCACATTCTTACTCATTTCAGAGCCCACACACACACACACACTTGTGTTTTTTTACCACAATGTAAACTCTTCATGGGTTCCTTGAGACGTCGAGAAAGACATCTTGTCTTTTTGTTTATTCGGCTCAAGGCTACACACACACACTGGTAGTGGGTTTAGTCGCACAAAGCGCGCGTTGCTTCAATGGATTATGGTTTTGAAAAAAAGCTGAAAGATGTACAGTAGCTCTGTGTCAAGGTAAACAAGCCCACCTCTCTTTGTGCTCTCCTCTTTCACGCAACCAATCATAATAAAGGAAAGCGAATAAAACTGTCGACAGAAGGACAGCCGGGCAGATTTTTACTGCGAGGACATTATTTCTTTCTTTGCAACAAGCCGAGAGCTGCAAGGGAACCCGTTTTTAACACAATGCCGCGTTTGAGTCGAGTGTGTGTCGAGAATGCACCCATATGAATGCATATGAAGGACCTTCAACCAATGTATTGCTCCTGCAGACACGTAGGGGTGGGTGGAAAATATCGATATGGCACCGTATCGCGATATTTTGCGTGGCGATAATATATCGATACTCGGCTTCCGTGTATTTAATCAATTGTAAATGTTTTTGATACTAAAATAATACAATTAATTAATTTTTTGTTGACAAAGTTTTCCTTTTGGGACAATTCACGGTTGAAAAACATTGTAATAAATCGCGATATATATCGCGATACTCAATGTATCGCGATATATATCGTATCGGGACTTAAGTGTCGTGGCGATATTGTATCGTGGGACCTTTTGGTGATTCCCAGCGCTATGCTCAAGCTCACCTCCCTTGTTGCTAAATTGATTGATTGATGGATGAATACAATGCTATTGTTGGTCGAACAGTTGCTTCCATAACCCAAATCTTATGTTGTTGGACGGGAAGAACGTATTTCCATCTAGAAATGTGAAGATTTTTAAATTTATTTTGTGGGCATATTTTGTTCAGCGGGTGCATAATGTGTGATCTAAAAAGGATAAAAGGGCCTTTTTTTTCTATTTAATTGTGTCTGAAAGGGTTGGTTGAATGCATTGAAATCCAGCATGCCCATGCAGCCTTTGATGGGAAACAGAGGAAGAAACAGGAAGGTTTTGGGCTTTTTCACTTGCAGCTCTGAGTCAGACGGGAACAAGCAGAGGAAGCAGAGAGGGAGGGTCGGAAAGGCACAACTGTTTTTGTAGAAGTCAGAAGGACGTTGTGTCGCAGTCGGGGAGGTGTAACTCAGTGACGCCGCAGGGTTAGAGAAATACGACTGGAGAGGCTGAGGAAAGGCTGGGAGATGATCTCGTGGGCCTGAAAGTGTAATCCTCCACACAAATGGGGAGAAATCTAGTTGACTCCGGGGCGTACACTAAAAAAACAGCAGTGAACCAACAACGGTGTCCTAATTAGCCCACTTTCAGCGTGTTAGTCTGCCCAAGCTGCTCCTATTTACGTTACTGATGAACGCCCCCCCCTCTCTCTCTCTTTGTTACACTTTCTTAAGGGAAGCAAATAGTCGTTTTTCCTCATTTTTCTCTTTCCTGTTATTGCAGGATTTTTTTGCGAGCGTATGATTATATGTTCTTCCTCCGCTGATGCAGTTTACAGGGAACAGCAGCAGCGGGGGCTGTTTCATTTGGCCCAAAAGCGTCACTGACAAGTACCCTGTACCCCCATGTGCTGCCCCCGTCTCGACATGACGGACTGTGGCGATCAGAGGAAATGCTCCGGCTGCCCGCCGCCGCCGCCACCGCTGTGTTTATGCTGACTCTTCATCCTCATCCTCTGCATACTTATCATTGGAGAGGCTTCAGTTACATCTCTCAATTGGATGGAGAGTAGGAGGAGGGAGGGCGGGGGGGGGGTTGCCTCATTTTACTGCTTCACTAAACCCGCGGCCCAGTATGATCGCTTTTAAAGCAGTCGAGCCGCAGCGTCTCTGCCTCGGCTTCATCGTCTATGTGTGCGGTCTGAGGAAGAAAAAAAAAAAAAGTTAATGTGAGGTAAAAGCCGCCGCCGAGGAATTCAGATCGCCGGCGTTTGGCATCGGCCGTACTGACCGAGCATGGGAAAACTCTCTGCTTCTTTCTTTTTTGGTTTCAGTTATTATTGCTCTGCTTGTTCATGTTCTTTATTGCTCCCTTGTTTCTCTCTCTCTCTCTCTCTTGATATTGCTCTTTCCACGCTCGCTCTGCTCTTTTAGTGCTCGCCTCTCTTTCTGCACGGTGGGATCTGCTCGCCTCGCTTCCTCGACAATGGAGCAGATGCTGAATTTTAAAAAATCATCGCACTCGCAGAGATTAGTCCTAATGCTCAGAAAGCAACTGCTGCATTCAGCTTTACGGGGAGGAGAGCTGCGCTTGTGTAAATGTGATCTAGTGACTAACACACTCCACTTAAATGCTGCTGCACTTTAAGCCTTTTCAGACGTGCGTTCCTCCTGCACAATATTTTACATGATGTGCAGTCAAAGCGTTGTAAGGATTCACACACTGGAGCCGGATCCGAGGATTCATGCTCTGAATGTCAATGTCCTCCCTCCCTCCTCCCTCCTCCCTTCTAGACTTACTTATGCGCATGCAAGTGTGTGTGATTACATCAATGACATGCTTTCCAGAGAGCCTCTCTCTCTCTCTCTCTCTCTCTCCGCCGGGCGCCTCTATCAAGATGTAGTACAAGAAGAATACTGACGGACAGTCGTATGAGGCTCCGTGGCCGCATATAATGGGATGCTCTCTCTCTCCGGTGTCTGTCAGGAGAATATGGATGGCCCTCACTATCTCTGTGTTATATCTACAGCGGAGCGAGGGGGGACAGATTCAGGAGCCCCCTGGCCTGTGAAAATGAGCGTGAAGCACTTATTCCCAGGTTCACCGACGTGGCGGACGAGCTGCAGTAGCTCTTCATGTACGCAGCTGGAGCAGACAGGAGCCCTGCACACTGTGAGCATCCTTCCTTCCTTCCCTCCTTCCTACGCGTGAGCTTCGCCCGCAGGGGAGAGGAGAAAAAAAAATGAGAAAGCACACCGGGAAAGTAATGTTCTGTGTGCCGTCCAAGGTTTTCTATATATCGCCGTGGCTGTTAAAGGCCACACGATATGATCCCCAGAAGTCCATCAGGCCGTTTCTCTTCTCCCCCCCGTCCCCGTGACTTTGAACATAATGAGCATTGAACCTCTTTCCCCCTTTCAGATCCTTTGCTGTTGTCTGTGGACGATGTACAGCGCTCCTGCAAGCGCTGCTTCCTCTTCTTGCAGAGTACACACAACAACACACAACAATACTCAACCTCCATGCATCGCTGTCACTCTGCCAATGCGCTATTTTTCATCACAGACCTTCGAGGTCACCATGAAATTCCTTCCTTCCTTCCTTCCTTCCTTCCTTCCTCCTACCTCCCACTCCCCCACTGCTACACACAGGTGGGAAACACGTGTCGTGATTGTGCTTTTTTTTTTTTTTTTTGCACGCCTGCACTTACAGAGCACATGCTAGATGTCAATGCTGTGAACGTTCACCCATCTATTGTCAGTTTAACAATGTGGTGCTTCATTTGACATTTTCTTTTGGCCATTTCGGAGCATTCTTGTTGAATGCATTTGTACTTGTGCAGTGTACGTACTCTACTGCAAACATCCGTGCACGGGGAGTGTAAGAAAATGTTGTATTGGATATGTTTTGTGATACTCTATCGATGCATTTTGAAATAATAGTTAACGTGCAAGATTCATCCGGTGAATAAGATATGTGCCCTCTTTGTGCTCTTGCAAAGCAGTGATGTCACACGTGCTGCAAAAGATGCAATTTCATGTATTTCATGTTGTGTTCTTCATGAAAACTCCCAGACTGCTGCAATGTATCGACAACATGCCTCTCGTATCCTGATACATAGCTTCTGACTTTTTCTAAAACTTCCCACGAGTGTGTTGATCTCGCTGCGGTGAAATGCCGACTCGACTCTCGGGGCCGCCGGCTCACAGGAAACCAGCCTGTGCTGATTATTTTCCGTCGTATCGCAGGCAGCGCTGCATCCTGCGAGCGGTTCACACGGAACGGGCCGGAAGGGATGCATGAAGGCTTCAGCTCGGATCCAACAAGTCAGTCACTCGGTCGCTCGCTCGGCTCTGCCCTCGTGCCCTCGGCCTCGTCCTGTCGTGTCCTGCCTCCGCCTGGCAGCGGCTGCAATGCACAAAGGCTGAGCTCATGCTCACTGCAGCGCTCGCTCCTGTTTTATTATTCATATTCATTGCGAGACCTACTTGGACTTGCATACAAATGTGGTGGAAGCTTTTCTTTGCGCCACGTCTGTGGCAACAGTTTTTGCATCCACACGTGCTAGACTTTAACCATTTTTTTCGGATTATTCTTATGAATCATGAAGTTGTAGACGGCTTACAACGGTGTTAAACTGTGGCACGCATGTGGGATCTATTCAACCTTTTGGTGCATGTTTAGAATAAGGATAACGTCTGCAGCACATGGGGATGAGTTGCATTGTGGCGCCGTGGTGCGCTCTGCACAGAGAACAGTGCATTCTGCTTGCGAGGCATGTATCCGTCTGTGTGAGTAAGCACCCAATTTCCTCCCCACATGCTGTTATTGCCTCTCATCCAAAGCGAGATTGGGCTAAGTAGACTAGACTGGAGTACCCGCAGACTTTATTTGTGGTGTTTTATCACCTCTGATGAAATTAGAGGGCCATCGAGCCGGCGGAGATAGAGAGAGGAACAGACCGAGTCCTCCGCTGCCGTGCGGTGAAGCCTCCGTTGTGTGAGCCTGAAACGGGCGTTAGTGGTCCACGTACAGGGGTGTGTGCCGCGCTCGGGGTCACGGCGGGTCTCGAACACCTCCCTCCCTCCTGTGAAAAACTTTAACGACACACAGTACAAGCATTTACATGAACTGGACCTTCACTTCGTCGCGTTGCAGAGACGACAACATCGTTTCCCAGATGATACGACGCGTTGTCGGCGCTGATGTTCAGTGCGTCCCCGAGTGTTCAAGTCGTCATAAACATTCAGCTCGTTTGTCACTTTTTTCCACATGAAGCCTTATCTGTGTTATTATTTCACAGAAGGAGTCCGGCTTTTGGTTTTAAACTCTAATGTTTGACCTTTTTCTGAACCCTGTAAGCAACAGAAGGTGTGTGATGTTTACACTCTTTAAAAAGCACATGAGGGGACGCTTGTTGTCCACTTAAACCTTTGCACATATAGCTCTACAGTATTGGTGCTGTCATGGAGGTTTTATGAATGAGTGAGACCTTGAATGTGCAGACTGACTGATGCTTTTGTGTGCAATGTATCTGTGGGCAGTGTGAGGCGTCTTCCTTACACTGGGATCTTTGTCTCTTGTTTCTTGTATACATATATCTATATCTATATATATAGATATAGATATATGCGATTCTTTTAATTAACCATTGTTGATTTTGTGTTGCCGAACCGTTGTGCATCGTGAGTTATTATGGACTGTAGTTTATTACCACTGACCTTTTCCATCAGGACACTCACTGTACATAACTGTCCCTCTTGAGCAAATAAAAAACTTGAAACTTGCACTTTGTCTGGCGGGAGGAAGGGGCGGGTCGTTCGGGGTCAGGCGTTTTAACTCCTCACGAGTGTCTTCCACTGCAATAAGTCACAGTCTCGAGGGAGATAAGCGTCTCTGGAGCTCCTGCAAGACCCCGAGCGGACTCGGCTTGCGCGTGGACTACGACCTGCTTCCGACTGGAAGACCCCGCCGACCTGATTTCCAAGCTTCCCGTAGCGGGGAACCCAGCGTTTATTTACACCGTCGTCTTGCAACAATATCCGCGAAGGAGCGTGGCCGTCTGTAAACATCATTAACCCCAAGCCGAGAGAGTCCCAGAGGAAACTGTCCCGCCGGCCGGGATGAATGCGAGGAATTACATCAACATGCATGCTGACACAGACAGAGACTTGTGTGTACACACACACACACACACCCTAACTGCAGCTGGCGACATCATCAAACAATCACATGATAGCCGAGTTGAACAAACAACCTCCTGCTTTATCAGTTGACTGAAAGCTGCAGGCTTTAACTCTCGTGAAGGCTCACGTCGCCGCAAAAGGGTGTGTTCTATGTGTCTTTGTCTTGTGTGTGTGTGTGTACAGTTTTGTATTTCTGTGTCAGTGACACCGCCAGCGCTCGCTGCCAACTGGGAATTAAAGATCACACATACTCCACTGTCATGTTAATTGCATCGACAGATAATTGATTTGAGTGTGGAAACAGCCGCCCCGGCAGGCGTTCACGGTCACGTGGTCTGTGTTGCATCATCATTCTCACTTTAAACTTCTCGTTGTGTCGGATCACAGCCCTGCGCCGTGGCTATTGCATTTCATCATACACACCGTCGACTATAGACCTCAGTAGATGAGTGTGTTTCCTGCTGCGTTTCCATCGCCTGGGGGTTTTAAGCCAACCCGGAGTAGCCTCATCCTCTCAGCCGGCTTGTGATCACAGAGCTGTAGACGAGGATGTTTCATACGAGTCCTTCAGTGAAACAGTAGCGGGATAAAATGAAGGGGATTACTTTGACTGACAGGATTCCCGTCCTCCTCCCTCCCCTCTTCAGAAAACACTTACATAACCGTTGTGAGAGTAAATATACCATGTAAATATAATTTGACGATAGCGATATTGGAAATGTCTCCTTTATAACCTGAAATGAATGAATGAAGTTCATTCAGTGAGATTCAGGACGGAAAAGTGTTCGACTGAGCGACTCAGAAGCTCTTTTGTCTCGGCAGCAGTTAGATTTTTTCAATGAACACCTTTTGTTGTGTGTTTTAGATTTAAATTTAGCATCTTTCTATGTCGGTTTTGTGTCTTGTTGTCTTGTTTCATACGGCATGTCCTGGTGTTTGTTCTTGTCATGAGTTTTTTTTGTCTGTTGTGCACTGTAAACCTCGTCTGTTGTTGTCTGTATGAGTCTGTTGTTGACAAATGAGTTTCCCTACTGGGGATTAATACATCTGTCTGTCTGTCTGTCTGTCTGTCTGTCTGTCTGTCTGTCTGGCTAGATGGCTAGATGGCTAGATGGCTAGATGGCTAGATATCTAGATGGCTAGATGGCTAGATAGCTAGATGGCTAGCTAGATGGCTAGTTAGCTAGCTAGATGGCTAGATATCTAGATGGCTAGCTAGCTAGATGGCTAGATATCTAGACGGCTAGCTAGCTAGCTAGCTAGCTAGATGGCTAGATATCTAGATGGCTAGCTAGCTAGATGGCTAGATATCTAGACGGCTAGCTTGATGGCTAGCTAGCTAGCTCGATGGCTAGATATCGATCTGGCTAGATGGCTAGATATCTAGACGGCTAGCTTGATGGCTAGCTAGCTAGCTGGATGGCTAGATATCTAGCTGGCTAGATGGCTAGATATCTAGACGGCTAGCTTGATGGCTAGCTAGCTAGCTAGATGGCTAGATATCTAGATGGCTAGCTTGATGGCTAGTTAGCTAGCTAGATGGCTAGATATCTAGACGGCTAGCTTGATGGCTAGCTAGCTAGCTAGATGGCTAGATATCTAGATGGCTAGCTTGATGGCTAGTTAGCTAGCTAGATGGCTAGATATCTAGATGGCTAGCTAGCCAGATGGCTAGATATCTAGACGGCTAGCTTGATGGCTTGCTAGCTAGCTCGATGGCTAGATATCGATCTGGCTAGATGGCTAGTTATCTAGATGGCTAGCTAGCTAGAACGGTGATGGTAGTATACAACTGTTAAACAAAAAAATAAGATACAAACAATTATAATAACGATAAGCGTTGGTGTGTATCAGCTCAGCTGGTATCTTAAACTAAAACATGCTGTTGAAACATCTCTTTTCCTCATATTGTCTCTCCTTCTCCTCATCCCTCTCTCTCTCTTTGTCCTCATCCCCCCTTCTCCCCCTGAGTGTGCCAGCCCGGCAGTGTGAATTTGCTCCAGATAATCGTGGTCGTACACGGTGCCAGCTTCTGGAGTTGTGGCTGCCACTGCGGCCGCAACGGCTTGTTACCCAGCTGGAGTAATGGCTGCATAGCTCCTTCTCTCCTTCCCCTTTTTTCTTTCATTATTCTCTCTCTCTTTCTCGCTCTCTCCCACACTCAAACTGGAGGCCACTGTTTTTGTCCTCCTTGCTCGCTGTCACAGGTCATCATTCACCGTTCCTGTCCCCTTTATCTCAATTCCTCTCTTGCTCGCTGCAGTATTTTCACGGCTCGCTTTCTCCTCCTCTTCCTCCTCTTCTTCCTGTTCTTCCTCTCTTCTCTCAGAAGTAGTCACTGTGGCCACTGAGCCATGATCCAGCTCCACTCTGATCCTGATGAGAAGAATGATGAAGCAAAAGGGGTGATGGGGATGTTTATGGCTACTGAAAAGGAAGCCATTTTTTTTTAATGCGCTCTTCCTTATTAGTCTGGCTGAACCAGCGATGTCACACATTTTAACTAACTCGCAGAGCCGTTTGTTGGTACTTTTAACTCTGGATTTGACATGATTATCTGTAAGGAGGTTCTCATTTGTAACCTCGGCGTCTCGTTCTGACGAGGGAACCGAACACCAAAGATCAGAGTCCACGCTTTGTTAGCGATAGCGCCTCTCCAGGGAGAGGCTATTGATAAAGAAAGCAAATACGTCAACACAAACCAAAGCACACAGACGGCACACACCGTGATAACACACACACACACACACACACAGGTCATGCAGTGGCCTGCCCTTGTTTGGTTTAATGTCATCTGTATCTGCTTGGCTTGACTGGTCCTCTCTCTCTTAATCTTCGACTGTGCAGCGCATCAATGAGTTGTGTAATCCGATTGCGGCAAAGTCCAGACAAACTACTTCTTTATTTTTATTCCAGTCTGCTGCACACAGGACGCACAATTGCCCGCTCATTCAGACCAACATGGCTCTCCATTGCACCTGCTATACCTGGTTCTCCAGCCGAGTCCATTCGGCCGCTTTAACGACTCTAAAATGTGGCACTTTTTTTCAAATTTGTCTCTTTTGTCGTCTGTTCCTAGCACGTGGCCACAAAATAATGGTAACGAACGTATAGTTAGAGGAATTAAAGTCTCTTAATACTGTAGGGAGGAAACTTAAGCAGCAGAATAAACAGATTTAGAGGAAATTAAATGTTTTCCCACTCTAGCCACAGCTATTTTTCTTTTTTATACCATGAACTATATTTGATCACTATGGACAAGATGGACGCCAACATGTAACACGGCTGAGTTTCCATCTGAAGCGTCTAATTGCAAAATTTAAAAAAGGTATGCTTTGACCAGAGTTGAGCAATCGGAGTAAAAACTGGTTGAGTTCACGACTCAAATTAGCAGCTTTAATAAACTGCCTGAAATTAATCAGGAGATTAATGCATTTCATCTCTTCCTACATAAACATACGAGGGTATGAAATATGACGAACACCTCACGGTGTAGAGCCGTCTGATAAAAAGAGATCTTCCCGGAGCAAATATCTTCAATACGTAGAATATTATACAATTTCCTTTGGATTGCGGGAGTTTATGGTCTTGAGTCGCACGCGTCTCGTCTTTAATAATTCATATCGACGTGGTTCATGTTCAAATCCGCCAACCACAAAACCACCGCAGGTGCTTCACCTTTCATGTTGTACAATTGCATCCTTTCCATTAAACCACTATATTGACTCTCGGAGTGACGGGATGGTACGGCGTCGGCGTCGGCGTAGGCGTCGGCGTCTGCAACACGCTTCAGGGATAGTTAAGACCCTCCGATTTGATCAAATGTGTTCGGTGTCAATCAAAGAACCCGACTCGGCGCGTTAGCCGAGGCGAGCTATCTGATCCTGTGGCCTCCGCCGGCGTTCCCGCTCTATTTATTTTCTTTGCCCGCCGAGGATTCGCTCTCTTCTCGCTCAGTCCCCCCCCCCCCCCCCCCCCACCCCGCCTTTTTACAATTTAGATTTATGGAAATGCTTGTAATAGAAAGCTGCTTTCACGGGATGACAGACAGCGATGATGAGGCGAGCGGCGTGTAGCTACTGGTAGCGGGAATGCCTGAGAAGGATCACGCCTCAGGATCCAACCTCCAATTTAATAAGAGAAGTACACGGAGACTGTTAGTTGTGTCAGCGGAAACAAGGATTGAAAGGGAAGGGGGGGGGGGGGTAATATATGAACGTCTATGTGTGTCTGTGTATGCGCCTTTGATTGCGGGTGAGGATACGTGCATGTCTGAGCTTGTACAAGAGCGTGAGTGTGATTGTGTGTTTTGAAGGAGGCTGTGGGAGGGGGAAACCAAAATCATTAGAATAACAATGACTTTGTAATCTCCCTCGGTTGGATTTCATAGGTTTTCTTAGCAGTGCGTGTTTGCTCACACAGAGCTTGAAGGAGCTCAGCCGACAGGGGTTAAAGGGAAAGAATACAAGCGCGTGCCCTTGTTTGCATTTCCATTGATAAAGCAGCTACTCAGAGACTCAATTCATCCTGTGTCATGATGGCGTTGCAAAACGTTTGTATGGGCTGTGTTTTAAATACTCTTTCATATGCATTTTATTGCGTACTGTGGCTGCTTCCCATGGCTGCAATTCAATAAAAGACTTCAGAAGGCCTCGCTGGTATAGGAGTGGGAATCACCACAGGTCCCACGACACAATATCGCCCACGATACTTAAGTCCCGATACGATAATATCGCGATACAGTATTGCGATTTATTACAATTTTTTTCAAGCGTAAATTGTCCCCAAAGGAAAACTTTGTCACCAAAAAAAAAATTGATTTCATTATTCAAGGACCAAAAACGTCAAGAATAGATTAAATAAAAGATCGATACTCGGCTTCCGTGTATCGATATAGATATCGCGATACTATGCTGTATCGCCATATATCACTACATCATATCGTGATATATCGTGATGCAATACGGTACGGTATCACGATACTGCATTGTATTGTGATATATCGTGATACTCTGTACTATCGCCATATACCACGATACTATATTGTATCGTGATATATCACGATACAATACGGTACGGTATCACGATACGGTATTGTGATATATTGCGATACAGCGATTGTTAGTCGCAAACAAAGATACTGAACACTGGATGCAAAGTGTTTTGTTCGAATGCCTTTTCGAGCTAACGCTTAATTGTGTTAATTAACTACGCCCTGCTAAATTACAGCTCTTTTAGCAATAGCCTACCAAAGTAAACATCAGGCATGATAAACTACCTCCAGCAGGGACGGCACAGCGAACCAGACAGTGAAATGATAGCAGTTACTGGAGGGATTGCTGTTTCTTAGGGTGTTACCCCCTACTTTGCTGCTGTGCCATTTCCTTGTGGTGGCTGGATGGAAGGAAGGATAGAAGGATGGAAGGATGGATGCAGAATAAATGTGGTTTTCTTGGAAGCTGACGGAGGGAGCTGGCATTGGAGCAGAGAAATCCATTTCCTATTGAGACAAAAGAACGTGTAAATATAACTCCAGCTCAACAACTCAAGATGCCAGCGAGTCCTCTCATTATCGCGGCTCTTGATACCAGCAAAGAGAGAAGGCTAATAGACTAACCTCTGCTGCTAATCACGTTTTTATAGGCTCCCCTATAAGAAGATCTCCCTTTAGGGGGATTAAACTTTCTATTTTTACAGCGCTAACGGCCACGGCAAAATGTTTTAAAACCTTTTTTTCTTTGACGAGCTGGTTTGTTGATTTTTTGTTCCAAGCTGTCTGTTGAATTTGCAGTGTATCACTTTTACTTAAGCATTAGGATTTCATGCTTTACATTAATGATTCAGAGTGAATAACAAATTAATCCAAGGCATGAAATTACAATCTCCCATTTCCGTTTTCCCATCCCCGACAACAATGGATTTAGCACCGTGAACGGATTTTGGTTTATGCTCTTTTATCTTTCGCAATACAATTGCTGTAAATATGAATTTAAGAGATCAAGCAAATTTGGCTGCATTGTTAAGAAGCTTAGGATATGGGGACAAAAAAAAAGGGGAGGGGGGAAAAGCAGAAGACCTGCTGCCTATTCCAGGGTGACAGAGGTTTAGAGCTGCGACTGCTCCAGAGGCCACATCCTGAAGCCTGTTCTTTCCTGATTTCCATTCGCTGCCCTCCGGCTGTTGTTTCCACAACCCTCAGTGATGGTTTGCTTATCATTTCACATTCATTTTCATTTTTCTGGCCTTGCCCGTTCTCGCTTCTTCTCCGCATCTCTTTCGCGAGATAAGCAGACACAATGCAGCCGCCTTTGACCGCGGTTGGCACGGCCGCTGTGTCTTGCCCAGCGGCCGGCCGGCGGGTGGTGGTGGTGGTGGTGTGGGGAGGGAGGGTGGAGGGAGATGGGGGAGGAGAAGGGAGGGAATCTCCAGCTTTCTGGCACAGCGTCCCAACACAACCAAGTGAGTTGCAGCCTGGCTGAGGGTGCGAGTGCAGTGTTTTGTGAGCGTGACTATTCATTATGAATGGGAGGTTTTGCAGGGGTGTAAATCTGTCTTTTCTCCCAGCTATGATCACAGCTTGCGTGTGTGCCGGCATGCAAGGCGCTCTGCTGTCTCTCTTATGCTCTTGACTCGAGGCTCTTCTTGAGCGAGTGTTAAAAAATAATAATTAAATACGTCATTGTTTTTCCGGAGTTGATGACAGAAGTAACTGAGAGGTGAACCGTCTCGCTTCCTGTTTTCATCTCTGTTGTGCGTTCGGACCGAATATAACTCATTGACTTCAGTAAAGATGGAATAGATATGGTGATATTGTGAGTTCGTTTTCGCCGTTGTAGACACTTTGACATCATGTCAGACCATTTTTTTTTCCCCCTGCGTCAACAAACTTAACTTAACCAGGAATTGTTTATGTTTTCAGAGGCCCACAACTGTTTATTATGTGTTCAAATATTGCTGATATTGCATGAAGTCAGTTGCCGTTAGATCCTTATCACCATTGGTGAAATGTCCTTCTCGTAGCAGGAGCTACATTCACAATGCTGATGACTCAAATTTGCAATTAAAAGCTGAAAGCGCTGCCTCGCTTCTACCTTACCGGTAATTCCATTCACTGCTAACTTAGTCATGCCCTCCTCCTCTTTTTCTTTCTAGGTCAGTAGGTAACTATCTTTTCCATGAATCATTCCTGGTTGCATTTATATGTAAATTCCCTTCTCGGTGATTCTGACTTCTCATAAACCACAGAAAGACATTGGCTTTGAACTCCAGCGCACTCGCAGCGATCTGGTGTTGTTCTTATTCTTTTCAAGTTCACTCCTCGGCTGCATGGAAACAGAGAAGCCTCTGTCGAGTGCGACAAAGAGGTGGTCACGCAATCGACTTAAACAAAGGCTTCAATTCCCTCTGTTACTGACAGCAATATGAATGGATAACCTCCTTTTATTTACACCATTCAGTCACTTTCTTTCTCTGCAGCTGTTGCCACAACACGAAGGGGCGATGCATACATTTCTTCCAACGACTGCCGGCGGAGGAGAGACATAAAAAGATGGATGGGGAGTAAATGTTGTATACACATATGCGATTGAGGGGCGTGGGTGTAGCGAGAGCTCTAAAGGGCGAAAAGGCTGCAGGGCTTGAGAGGAAAAAAGCTGGCTCAGCAGGAGGCTGATTATACCACCAACGGGATCCACTTTGCACATCCAGCATGTACAAACTCAAACAAAGGAGCATGGCAGCGTGCAGGCAGCTGAAAGTGAAGGTGGGGGGGCGGGGGGGGTCTGACCCTACGCCGCTTTTTTGCAGAAGCAGTGGCACTTTTACGACCATGCTAATAAAGTGCTTCTGGGACGGAGAGCAGCTCCCCACACCTCCGTCTGCTCACACGCCGAGAACAGCTTGACTGGGGCCTTTAGGACCTGTGTTTATGGACGCGTTGGATCAATACACTCCCTGAGGGTCTATATTTAAGTCGGAGCTGGGTAGCGTACCCGTTGATCACGAGGGGAGGGAGGGGGGAGCCCAACAAGATGACCATTACGAGGTTTATGAAAGGACGGACACGGTTCAGGGGGAATCCCAAATCAGCTCTGCAAATCAAACCTTCCTTCTAGCTGTAGTGGCCTCGGTGTGTGTGTGTGTGTGTGTGTGTGTGTGTGTGCACAGGATCTCCACATGCACCGCACCTTCTATATCTCCATCTTCCGTCGCCGGGCGCTCGTTAATTCGAGGCTGCGATCGCTGATTATTCCATCCACATCCTTCACCGTCGATTCTCTCCTGCGCCCCTTAGCCGCTAGAAGAAAAAATGCAAATCTGGAGCGTGACAAACGATGTAGGGCCATCTCTGACACGTTCGAGCCCCCCCCCCCCTCCTCCTCCGGCGTCCCCGTGTCGCTCCCCAGCTTATACCTCCTCCAGCGCCGCAGTAATTACCCTTGTTGAATTGCTACGCCTAATCATACTTGATTTTGGGATGCGCTGCCATTGTCTCCACTTGTTAGCCCCTCACAGTGCTCGGTTCTGATAGAGTACACTGATAATACTGTGAGAACGAGGCACACACACACACACACACACACACACACACACGTACTGTATATTATACTGTTGGCTGGTGTTTTTACGAGGGAACTGTGTAATACGGTTATTCATTTAAAGATGATGGTTGTGCCGCCAGTGATTAATCCTTCAACAATTTGATCGTGTCAGCAGAAAATGATTAAAAAAAACAACAACAACAACAACCGCAACATTTACAAGAATAATAATGAATGGGTTCAGATTGTGTAAAAGCCTTTAAAGAGCAGAGAGCAAAGGAGAGGCATGTGTGGAAGTGGCTCCCCAATTTGTTCTCACTTTGTTCCAGTAATAAGATCCAGGCCCTTTTTCCAGTGGACGACATAATTAACTCCCGGGGACAGACGGCGTGGAGCTCGGCCTCGTGGTTTTTATGGCTTTGCAGAAAAGATCTCTGCAGCCGAGGCCGGCGGCATAAATTGCACACTTTAGCCTGATGTATGTTTTCACTGATGGATATGGAAAGGGAAGAAATGCTGGTTGATCTGTTGGAGTAGAAAAACGTAAAAACAATTGAGGGAGGGGGTAAATGTAGGACTTAAATGAAGAGCACAGGATTGTCCACTGTGTGCTTTTCTTGGTGCTATTGATTGATTTCTTTGTCTTTTTTTGATCTAAACGTAATTCATGTTTTTTGGTTTGGTCACAAATATTATTGTCATAATGTTTTTAGAGCTTTGAATCATTGTAATATGCAAGAAGCGACATTAAGCCATCACTTCATGTCATAATAACACGCTGTGAGTTTAGAAACTCGGACCAGAGCGACGCTTTCGTACATTTCCAATTCACTTTAAGTCTGCCGAGTCGTTGCCAAACGTCCAAGGCTTTTGTCTGAGTCTGACGCGGCGTTGTTCTTGGAAACCGCTCGGCTCGGTGTGAGCGGCAGTGTGAGTCAGCTCGGGCCAATTTTCATTGGTGTAACCCTCGTCTCTTTCCTGCATTGTCCTGTTCCCGTTCGGCGACTCCTCTGGAATGTGCACCGTGATGGTTTCCGCTCATTGTCTCTTTTTTAAAACCTCCACTTCTCTTCGCCTCACTGAGGAAGACCTTTGACCTTTTTCCAAACAGTGAAAGCTCTTCTAATGAGTCTTTTTTTTTTTCCATTTAGTCAGACCTGTTTCCTTTCGGAGGATGTGTTTCGGCATAATGTGATATCTAAAATCTTTGTACTTCTTGTTTCTTCTTTTTCCAGAAACATGTGAAGACCCTCGCAGAGATTTGACCTGCGAGTTAGCCTTCCAACAACAGAAAGGCGAAGGTCTCCTCCATCCTTCCCCCCTCGTTCGTTCTCTCTGCTTCCTTTGAGGCTTCTTCCTTGCGGGCCCATCAAACATGGCGGGCCGGCGGGCAACACGCAGGACTTTATCGTCCGACCTGAGCGTCGGAGCCGTGGCCGCCCTGCTCGGCATTTGGCTCTTAGCCGTCCCCGTCTCGGCCGGTGGGCAGACCTTCACTAACTTCCACCCCGAGCGTCGGGACTGGTTGTTCAACCACCTGACGGTCCACCAGACCACGGGGGCGTTGTACATCGGCGCCGTCAACCGAGTGTACAAGCTCTCGGGCAACCTGACCCTCCTCGTTTCCCACGATACGGGCCCGGAGGACGACAACAAGGCCTGCTACCCTCCTCTGATCGTCCAGCCCTGCTCGGAGCCCCTCGTCTCCACCAACAACGTCAACAAGCTTCTCCTCGTCGATTATTCCCAGAACCGGCTGCTGGCCTGCGGCAGCCTCTACCAAGGGGTCTGCAAACTCCTCCGATTGGACGACCTCTTCATCTTAGTGGAGCCCTCTCACAAGAAAGAGCACTACCTCTCCAGCGTCAACCAGACTGGGACCATGTACGGGGTCATCGTGCCTTCGCAGGGCCAGGACGGCACCTTGTTCATCGGCACGGCGGTCGACGGAAAACAGGATTACTTCCCCACCATCTCCAGTCGAAAGCTGCCCCGCGATCCAGAGTCTTCTGCCATGTTGGACTATGAATTGCACACGGACTTTGTGTCCTCCCTGATCAAGATACCGTCGGACACCCTGGCGCTGGTCTCCCACTTCGACATCTACTATGTTTACGGCTTCGCCAGCGGCAGCTTTGTTTACTTCCTGACCGTGCAGCCCGAGACGCCGGAGAACAGCATGTCGTCGGGCGGATCCGCGAGCGACCTCTTCTACACGTCTCGCATCGTCCGCCTCTGCAAAGACGACCGCAAGTTCCACTCCTACGTCTCGCTGCCCGTCGGCTGCGTGAAGAACGGCGTGGAGTATCGGCTGCTGCAGGCCGCCCACCTCGGCAAGCCGGGCCGCGTCCTCGCCGCCTCGCTCAACATCAGCGCCCAGGACGACGTGCTCTTCACCGTCTTCTCCAAGGGCCAGAAGCAGTTCCACCGGCCGCCGGACGACTCGGCGCTCTGCGTCTTCACCATCCGAGACGTCAACGCGCGTATCAAGGAGCGCCTGCAGTCCTGCTACCAGGGAGAAGGGAATCTGGAGCTCAACTGGTTGCTTGGGAAGGATGTGCAGTGCACCAAAGCGGTGAGTTACATGCAAACACACACATATATACAGATGTACGCTACACACACCATGCACTTCCTGCATATTAACAGTATGGAAATGCCTATTCCATGCGGTGACAATGGGGCGTTCCTATTTTAGTGCAGTTGATCAACGATCCGAGGCTGCTGTTAGATGGAAATGTAAATTATTATTTGCATAGGTCATTTTTGGTTCATGCATTTTTGGCAGGGACAAGCGCTAAAATGGAGCGTTTCATACAGATGCATTCAAACAGACAAAAAAAGTGTTTTCTGGACATTAAAGCATGTTCATGTTCTAGTAGAAACTAAAGCTACAAGCGTAACCTGGAACATTAGCATGATTTCTCTCCTTTAAGGTGAAGCATTCAAGCAGAATCTGATATGCAGGACATACGATTGTCCAACAACATCTACGTATTGTTTCCTTCCTTTAACCCGTTCCAGACCTCTTTTTCTCTGTGTTTGAGTCGTCTTAGGAACCCCAAATTAATGCCAATACTTATGTTTATCGTATGTATTTGTTCAGCAAAGTCTTGGGATATAAAATGTATATCCGCAAAAAAAAATCACTTTTAAAAGATATTTTGATCGTAACTGTGAACATCCAGCATGATATGAGCCAGATTCCCCAAAAAAGCCTCTCGGAGCGTCAATAAGACACCTTTTTAGAAAGATTAGCACCTAAAGAATCAGAATCTTCAACAAAAATTACAATAAAACAAAGTCTTGACCTGCTAGGAAGGAGTGTCAGTCAAAAAAACTGTGTCGTTCGGTTAAAAAATGGAAAAATTACGTATTTTATGCCAAAAGATTGTCTGAATGGGGCATGCTGGGACTTAAAATGAGCGCGGGGAGGTTTTCGCGCACGGTTTCCAAAAGGGAAACATGAAGGAAATGACCGACACTTCTCAATGAGCCTGTAAAGCACAAAGCGGTCAAAGTTTTGTGGGCGTCTGCTGTTGTGAAAATAAACACAGCAATTATGAGGAAATGCTTTTGACTGCCTTGTGCCGCCTCTGTTATCAAACGATTCTCACACTTCATGTAATTATGCTAAATTGTTTTGCAGCTCCGATATCCGAGAACATCCACTTTCAAGCGTATTTCAATGACAGATATTCATGAATGAGGGGCCGATTTTTTTATTTTTCTCGACAACCATCAAAGTGATAATCTCCTCGTGCACAACACAAATAAATAAACACACCCCCACCCAGGGGAAGGGGGTCACACACCAGCTTATTTCTTCTGAAACCCCCAATTATCCTGTACTGCATGTATCTGCTGCATGTTGTCAAGTAGAGTTATTAAGCTTCTTGATTCCCCTTCGTACCCAGGAGGATACAGTCCTCTGGGCTTTCATTCTTTAATTGCGAATAGGAATTTAAGATGTTTCAGACTTAATGACTACTGTAGTAAGTAAGTGTGACGTCTCTGTGTGTGTGTGTGTGTGTGAGTGACGGACCTATAGCAAAGGTCTTAATGTATTTTTAAGGTTTAATGATGTCCCTAACCTAACCTACACTATTATGAGAGCCACTGATCTGCTTCCTTTTGTTGCTAATCCCCTCAGGTCACTCAATTGACCACTCTTATTATAATCAGGGCATTTCCTATTAGCACAATGTCAAAGGTGATTGTAGAGAGAAGGGAGACATTATCTCAAACGGGAGCTGTTGAGTTTTATTACCTCGACGGTGTAGAAGAGGTGGGAGGACGGCGAGTAGGAGGAGGAAGGAGAGATGGCTTATCGTGATGGCGACGCTGAGTTTGGGAGGCTTTCTGTCTGTCGGAGCTCAAGTTTGAACCTTTTTTTCAATCCCCCAGATCATCTCGGTGTGCTCTGAAGTCTAAAGGGAGCCAGTCGTCACCTGGAAAACACAGAAAAAAGATCAGGAGTAGAACATTGGGGCCCGAAAAGTGGTGTCGCGGTTGAACAGGAAGGAGAGCAGAGCGCAACACCGGAGACATGTGGTGCAGCTAGTTAGCTAGTTAGCTAGTTAGCGTGATAGCTGGTCTGCTGCTGGCCGCCAGCCCGCTCTTCAGCTCCTTATGTAGCATCTCGGAGTTAGCTAGCTAAACCTAGCATGCTTCAACGCTACGGTAGTTACAGAAACAAGCCGGAGAAAAGCTGTCACCCATCTGGCCATAGCAATGTGTTCCCCTACGCTGTAACAAGAGCATTAAGTTGTTAGCATTAACTCCACTGCTAGTTTTAGTTGTTACTGCAAAACCTCACGTCACATGTCAGTTTAGTTTAGCTAGCAGCTAGCCTGCTGCAACGGTCATCATGGCAACAGCTCACATTGAAATGGCTGCCGTTCTTCCCACCCGACAGCATTGATTTGAATAGAATTGTCTCTACTTCTATTCTTATGCCTGCAAGGCTGCGCCGCCCACTCCATTATTTAGGCATGCGCTAGCTGTCTGCACTCCTTTTCACATTATACACGACATGCTTTGTGTCGAGGAGATCTGAAATGCAGTCCTCGAGACCGTGTCCTCATGCTCGAAAAAAAGAGCAGACAATAAATCCATAGGATAATACGGATAACGCGCGCTAGATGTCAATTGACGAGTAACTCTCGACGCCGATACAAATTACATTTAACAACCGGATATGTCGACGTGTTTTGCCCGCTTGCTGTTAAAAGCCTCGGACTCGCAGGGGCTGCTTTCAAGGTGCACATGTGTTTCACATCTTGAATTTCTTAAATAAACATGGTCCCGATGCTCACTGTGCAGTTTATTTTTAGAGTGCCTGTGTCTCAGAGGCATCAAACGGGAGGAGAGTCAAGGTTAGACCAACTCGAGAGATTCTCTTTTTTGTTGGATTGTTACTACCCCGCTTGGTTTCTGACACACATGCCATCCCGGTGCCTTTTTTCCTGCGGCCAGTGAGCTGAAAGCAGAGAACCTGAATTACATCCCCGGCTCTCATTCCCTGTGTGTGAACGCTCACATGCAGGCCGAGGCTGGGGAAAAGGGGAACTGAGGCCGAGCCAGGGGGATTCAGACACAGCAGCCAATCAAAGATTTATCGCTCAAGTCGTCCATCCTTCTGCCATCTGGAGGCTCACACCATCTCCCAAGCAGTATCCAGCCATGATGGGAGTCTTTCTGTATCAAGCCGTCTGCGTGTCTCTCTTTGTTTAACACTATCATCCTCGTCCTGATTCCTGCTCGCGCCCCACCAATGCATTAACCTCTCATGACAGCAAAGATAGAGCCGATATCCTGTTACATGTAATTCATCCGTCGTTCAGCTTCCACCAAATGAAACACTTCATGTCATTGTTTAACAAGATTATGCGGCCGACTGTTGAAGCAGAGAACCAAACTGTTTTCTCGGCATACATTCAATATTATACTGAATTGCGAGTCGTTCGATAAGGATTAATCGCACGGGGTTTTAACGGTCTATTTTTGTCTCCGCTGAAGATAACCAGTGTAATCTGTATGCAACAGTCTAGAGACGTGGCAAATCTGCATTTCTTCACCGCTTGGGAGATAAGGCAGAAGGGAAACAGAAGAAAGAAAGAAAAAAGAGAAACTGCAGGAAGGTGAACAAGGAAACTCAACTGCATGCAATCCAGAGGGGGGAAGGGGGGGGGGATCGGGCTCGGCGGCCAAGTCTGCTAAGCGTACATCATCTAAACAATCTAGATATAATCAGAAGCAAATGGTCTCGTTCCCAAAAGACCGTATGCGGAATAGCGGCGCGCATTTGAGGCGGCAGCTATTGATAAGCCGAAGTCTGGAGCTCACGGCTGTTTCGCAAGACAGACGCTGGCTTTCCCGCCTGATTCCTTCTGCGCGTCCGAGTTCAATCGGTATGAGTTTTAAACCAGCTTTCATCAATCACACAGCACGTTTGAGTTTAGAGCTAGCAGAGAAAATAATGATGTGAGCATAGATGGGTTTAGTTGTAATACTGCAGTGGTGGAAACCCCCCCGAGCACTCTGCTATTTTAAGCAAAGGAAATACGAGGAAACACCATACATTTTTTGATGCTAACACAGCGGAGGCGATTGTTGCCTGTCAGCATTATTGCCTTCGCTCCACTCGTGAAAATCTGCGTAGCACTGAAAGGTTTTATTGGTGTGTGGTGAGAAAAGTGGGAAATGTCACTCAGCAAAGTGCGCTTATACCACTCAGACAGCGGCGAAGACAGAGAGAGAGACATAGTGGCAGATAGCGAATGAATGATTCGGGGTTGAAGAGAGCAGAATGTATATATAAGGGTGAACAAGATGGCTTTTGTGTGCAAGATACTATAGGATGTACACATGGGAGGCTCGTCTGGCCATCTCAGTTTACCCCACGTGGCACTTTGAGGCCACCGCCGCTCCGACTGTCTCAGCTGACCTGATTCAGCACCAGAAAGGCGGCTCACATGTTCACGGGTGCAGTTAAGCCGCCGCTTAACGCACTTCTCCTAAGATACACAGTGCAATCACGCCCAGAACTTAAAGCGACTTCACGGCAGTGGTTCTCTTCTAATGAACGGGTGAATACAGTTTATTGCAGCCTCATCTCAGGGTTTGTCATCCACCCAGTGTGTGTGTGTGTGTGTGTGTGTGCCGGAGCCCATAGTTATCATGCGGCATGTGTTTTCCCGCGGAGGTGTGATGATAGGCCGGGGGTAATGAGCCACGGTGGAGAGCAAGGTGGGGTTCAGTCAGCCGAGGCCGAGGCTTGTCTGCCGAGTGGAACAGAAAAGGCGAAGCGTTTGTCTGGCGAGGAGACGGAGCTGCACACCTCCACCTCGCTCTGACCTCCCTCTCTCTCTCTCTCTCTCTCAGAGGCTAACCCCTCTCTATCTCATCTCCGTCTCAGACGCTCTCTGACACCGCTACTATTTTCACAACTCACACCATCACTCTCTCCCTCCGTCTCCCTCTGTCACCTTCATCTTTCCTCCTTACTGAGCTGTCTTCTCTCATAACGCTCTGCGTCTCAGCCTATCCTCTCTCCTAATGTCTTCTTCTCTTAAGTCTGCCTCTCACCCTGAGCTATTTTTCTCGCTCCCCCCCCCTTCATACAGTACATTTCATGTCAGGGTGGTTTTTTCTATGTTTGAATGCGACACATTGGCTTTCACAGTGATGATGCTTTTCTATATGTTTGCAGGTTTATCTCTGGACCTTTCAATGACATTTTTTGTGTTTCTCCTCTGCAGCCGGTGCCCATCGACGACTCGTTCTGCGGTCTGGACATCAACCAGCCGCTCGGCGGCTCTCAGCTGGTGACCGGTCACACTCTCTACACGGAGACTCGAGACCGGATGACTTCTGTCACCTCCTACATCTACAATGGCTACTGCGTGGCCTTCGTGGGCACCAGGAGCGGCCGTCTGAAGAAGGTGAGCGACTATTTTAAAGGCCTGTTGTTCTGTTCCCTTCATCACTTTCTTTGCCTGCTGTCAAAGTGTTGGAGAAGGAATCACGGCGATGGCTGTATAGCGTACCGTGGTGGTCGGCTCAAAGGTGTTGAATAACCCGTACGGGCCTCATTTCATTTTAATAAGCACCTTTCTTGCCTGTGGCTCACTGAGGGGCAAACGAGAGAGCAGGTTTGTGATAAACCTCCTCGTTTTGGTGAGAGAATACATACACACCACAGGGGAAAAGAGCTGCTGGCCAAGTTAATGATAGTTTTTAAGGCACCAGCCACAGGAAACACAGTATTAGAGGAGATTGCCCACTGACAGGATTGACTGGAGGAGACTGAGTACTACGCTCAGGGTTTCGGATTATATGAGTGAGTTTTTGAATCAGAAATATCGACATTGGGAACAGCTGTTGCACCGTTTGGACACTAATGCTGCAACTATTTGTCAAATGTTAAAAAGTGTTTCATGTGTTTTTGTGTGGGTGCATTGTGTCACCGTTGTTGTGCGTCTTGCATACTGATGGTGCTTTCTACACGACGCCCATCATGGTAATCACACTTTCAACACATTGTAAGAATATAAATTAATTTATTCAATACTTTACGCTGTCTTCAAAATTGTCCACATTAGCCAACATGATGCCAGAATAAACACTATAATTTCCCAGACCTTTTATAAGACTTGGTCATTGTGCAGACATGGCATATTTTTCATTATTAGGATATTTTCATAATTTTTTTCAATTTTAATGTCTGAATGATCTTGGAAACTTAAAGTATATCCTCTTTAAATGTGTGTACTTGCATTATTATGCAAATACATAGTGACATAAATGGTCTTACAATTACAACAATATGGTTTATTGCAGTTGGAGCGCTTGGCTCCGCCTCCTCCCTGTTTGAGTGACAGCCGGTCTGCGTCCCGTGGCCATAAATGGCTTCCACAGTCCTTTCTCCCCCTTTCTAACGACAGCTGTGTTCAGCTCAGAAGAGTTGCTTAAAACCCTTTTTTTTGGCAACTTCTTTGCAATTTCAAGCCAGGCAACGCAACACAAACAGTGCTGGCCTGGCTTATTTCTGATCTCCAGCTATTCATAATTAAATCAATACACCAATCAGTCAGTGGCGGAGAGAATATTCATTTTATGTAATCCCCTACTCGAGCTGGTAAATAATTTAGCACTTTTTTTTTTGACTTGGCTAAATTAGACGAGACCAAAAAAAGAGTGTTTTTCTCCCAAAGTGCAGCCGTTGCTTTGCAGATTGTTTTATCTTCCGCTTCCATCCACACCGGAGCCGTCACTTCCCTTTCTTCAAGTCCTCTACCTCTTATATTCTGGCCAATGTTTTGCAAACTAGCCTTGTGTGCTTGCCCGCAGGGGCACGTAGCCACAGTGATGCTAACATGGCGCTAACGAGAAGGGCATCTCGAATACCAGTGGCGTATAAATGTACAAAGTAAGATGCATCATCTGATTTTTGTTGTCCTCATCATTAGTGATCAGCCTCTCAACACGAGGTAGCCTGGATTAAAACATGCAGGAGGTCGACATCCTGGTAGTATTCCCTTGCAAAAGATGCCATGAATGCTACGTAGCACTCAACATGTTGTGTGTATAAGTACTCATGAACGTTGAGGGTAAAGAACCCTGGAGGTCCTTCCACACAGAAAGTGAAATGTTGAGTTTACAGTTTTGATAATCCAATGTATGATGTAAATGTTTAATTTAAAATAGAATGTAATGCACTGAAGGCTCTCAGGCTTTCCTCTTGGACCTTTAGGTCTCCATTTTTACTATAATATTTAGAGACCAAAGACGTATTGGGCATGAAAAAGAGAGTGACCACAATTACCCTCCGCCATGTGGAAAAAATAACATAATACTTTTTAAAAAATAGGTAATGCATAATCAATAACGCTGCATGACAGCGGTGCGAGGAAGAGGAACGCTCTGCCTCCTCTGGCGTTGCTCAGGTGTGTCTGCATGTGTTTGAAACATGCATGTGTTTACATGAACTCCCTCAGGTGTCACACGGAGGGCAAAGGGATGGGATGGGGGGGGGGGGGTGACCTGATGAGGTGACCCCCCCCCTCCTCCCCCATATGGCTGCGCTTCCTCTGCAGAAGGCTGATAAGCTCCCACTGAGTCGCGTTGGATGTGCAGCCGGCGCAGGAGGCTGCAGGCTTCCTTCAGATCGGAGCAGAACGCAGCTATAGGGCGACAAGATTTGACGCTTTGCTGGTGTTACAGTTCTATACCGTCACCTCTTCCGTGCAACCGAGAGAGACAGATGGGGGGGTGTGAGTGTGTGCCGTGATGAGGAAAAAATAGGAAGAAGAGTGTAGCAGGAAGAGGCAGAGATAGAAGGAGGAAGGTACTGTGGGGGGGGGGGAGGAAGAGAGCGTTGAAATGTGAATTTAGTGCCGCCAAAGAAACCAGGGCTGCAACGCTGCCTGTAATTGGATTGGCTCCCTTCCCAAAGACCCCCCCCCCCCTCCTTCCCCTGCCCTCCGACTCCAAATTCCCCATTCAACCCCCCCCCCCCCCCCTCGCCCCCCCACACACACAACCCTCCCCTTCTCCCTGCAGACCGGCTCCTGTATATGCTGCTGTTTCCTGGGTTTAGCTGGAGCATGGCAAAGCAGGAGGGGATAGTGTTGGCGGATACACCGCCGCCTCTGGACGGCTTTAGCAGGGGATTGATTTAGGAAGAAGGGTTAAGAGGGTGGAGGTGCATATATATATATATATATATATATATATATATATATATATATATATATATATATATATATATATATATACACAATATCACCACAGTGGTGAGCCTTATCCCGTATATTAGCACTCACATGTTGTGATAATGTGCACAGGGTGTGTGAAGTGCTTATATTTTACTGTTCGATCTACGTTCAAACAAACAAATCTGTATTTTCTGAAGCTGGGATTGTTTTCGTTCCCCGACCAAGAGTGAAACTGAGCGAAGCGCTGTCGTCTGAGTGTCATCGCGAGGCGGTTGTGGACTTCTGGGTGGCACCCTGGAGGCGATGATTGATTGCGGAGGCCAGTAGATGTTCACCTCAGCAGAACGCTGCGAGGGGGGGAAATCAATATCTCAGGCCTTTGTGGTGCACTTTTTCTTGCAAAAGTGAAACCAGTTGCAATCAGGAGGAAAACAAGACCTTTTAGCCCGGGCTAAGCTAACACGAGAAGCTACTCCGGGAAGCCTTTCGTAATCCCAGCTCTTTCACTCGGTCAGCGATCCCGATGTGGACGCATTGAGGAACTCTTTATGCGAATGAGTCGCATCCGGCTTCTGTGGAGCAACAGAAGTATTAAAAAAAGAGCCAGAAAGTCTGAATAGGTCGAGCAGGACTGGAGGACTTTCTCACAGGAGACCACTGTTCATGTCCTGTGTGAAAAAAAACAAGTCAATGTTGAGTTATTTCCCCACATGCTGAAATAACACCAGTCACATAACAAACCGACGTGATTTTACGAAGCTTAACCTCGTACTTTTATTGTATAAACCAAACCAAGTCGTTCAGTAAACCTCGAAGTACACGTACGTTTATTTTTAAATGTGTGCATCTAACAAACAAAGTGTTCATTTTCCTGTCAACACAAAAGTCTGTTTTGAAAAGACACTTTACATGTAACGAGTGGAAACTGACAGACCATCTCAGATAAGTCCTCTGACGCGGTGGTGCTCAAACTGTGGGGCGCGACCCACTAGTGGGGCGCAGAGGTACTACAGTTTTTTTTTTTTTAAGAATCCTTTATTAATCCCACAGTGGGGGGATTATTCTCTGCATGTCACCATCCTTAGTAATGAAGGAGCTTTGTGCTGCTGTGAAGCTCTGGGGCTTCAGTGCCTTGCTCAAGGACACTTCAACATGAAACTAGGGGGAGAAAACAGGGATCCAACCGGCTTCCTTAGTCATCTTTTGTGCCAAATATGAGTTATTTTTTAGCACATATATAACTTTATTTGCATTGTTTTAACAAAGTGATTACACATGTTATTAGTTTTTGTCAGATGGAGCAATCTGGTTTCAATTTTCTTTAATTTTGTTCCCATGTTGTTGCGGCGGTGGGGCCCGAACATTTTGCTTCCTCCAAAGTGGGGCGTGACAAGTAGGGATACCTATAGTCTGAAGCGTAAGGCCTCTGACCGAGCGTTGGTATTTGATGAGTTGTAATGCAGCCCATGAGTCAATGTTCGACTCCCATTGTAGATCTAAAGCTTTACATTGAGGCTCACAGGCTCCATTATCACTCCAATGTAGGCAAAGACCAAACGACTGCTGCAGGGCTCTGCAAGTCAGATGATAGAGATAGGAGATCTGCTTTGCATTTTCCTTCTGAATACACATTACCCAAGACTTGCATCATCTAAATGGGAATTGGCTGTGTGTGTGGTTCACTCTGTGCTTTAAGCACAGATCCATCCCACTTGGGGACTGGTGGGATTGGTGGGAAGCAACAACGGCATTAAGGCGGAGAAGAGCTTGCGGGAGAGCACCGCCTTTGATATAGATTGAGATGGAGGGCACGGCTGCACATGTAAAATTGGATATTGAAAGACATCCCGGCGATAGATGAACGGAAAAGGGGGGGGGGGGGGTGAGGTTAAAGAAAGCAAAGCTCCTCTGAGGCACAATGAACGTCCTCCCATCCCGGTTCCCTCCCCCAGAGCAGCACGGGTTAAACGCTGGTTAACCTGAGACGGCAGGGATACGTTCCCAGATGGCATCCACTCCTGCATAGTCTAAAGGTCTCTTTTCCATATCCAGAGAATTCATTTAGCAACTATTTGCTATGTAAGAAATCGAGGCGGAGAGGGGAGGACTTACCTGAGCAGAGGATGAGGTCGCTCTCCCTCTGTGTGTGTGTTGTTTTCTCACTTTGCGTTGTGCTTTTAGTGGATGTGAGTGTGTAGTCTCAGTAGTTGGCAGCCTCTCTGCTCTGCATACACGCCGTGACAGCTGATGTGATCGTCGTGAAAGAGTCGCGATCGGCCTCCGATGCTCCGTCGGCACCGCTTTGCTCGTTGTCACTTGTTAGCGCTGTAGCTGTTAGCGCTGTAGCTGTTAGCGCTGTAGCTGTGAGCCGCCGGCTCTCAGCCGTCATCATGTTCGGAGACGTTTGGAGGTAATGAATAGGCTCTGATTGTCAAATTCAGCTTTTTTTATTCCAATTACTTATTTTAAAAAGTAGCCATTTCACGCGCCGCCGGACGGCTCCAGTCCCGTCTGTCATTACATCTTACCCGGATACAACAGATATGTTTTGGCTATCCGTGTAGCCGATTTTTCTTTTTTTTTGATTGGCTGATGAGTGGCACCTTATGGCAGAACTCCAGGGGATTCGGGGGAGACGTGCTTTATTCCTCCTCCGTGGTGAGGGCAGCGCGACCACGGCACATTGAATAGCCAGAGTTTTTTTCAGCGTGAGGAATACGATGTGTGGCGGGACGGGGCGGGACTTAAGACCGACCTGAGTGACACTCAACGTCCCGCTCAATGCATGACACTCGAGAGCTACGTGTTTCCTTAGCGCATGCTTTCTTTTCTTTATTCAAACATGTCTGGTGGTGCAAGTGATTGTTAAAGTCAGCAGTTGATGTGAAAAAAAAAAAAGTCTTCCGGTTTTTTGTGTCCTTCGACCATGATGAGCTGCTTTCGGCCCGAATTAATTCTCCTCCTCATCACGCCCTGATGGGTAATCAGGAAGTGGTTTGGATGATGCCCCCTCCCTCCCTCTTGCCCCCCCCCCCTCCTCCTCAGCTGAAGGGGGCAACATGAAAGGGTGGTTCAGGTGTTTAGGTGGACAAGTCCCGTTGAACTGTTTAACGTGGCAGACGGTGCATGTCTGACTCACCTGGCGCCCGCACTGCGGCGAGGACGAGTGCGCCGTGCAGACAGCGTGTGTGTGTGTGTGTGTGTGTGTGTGTGTGTGTGTGTGTCGCTGAGGGTAGCAGCTGATCATAGGGCATGAAGTGTCAGGAACTTGAAAGGCTTGTAAATGCAGGCAGCTGCTCCTACAGGGCCTTGGTGGACAAGTGGTAACCTCCTCCCTCCTTTCCTCCCTCCCTTCCTCCCTCCCTCCTCCCCCCTTCTGTGCTGTGTTCACCCCCCAATCAGCCTCAGAGAGTTTAGTCCTTGGATTCGTGGCCCCTCAGAGGAAATGTGATCTGAGAGCTTTGCCAGTCTGCCGCTTGTCAAACCCAGAGGCTGCTCACCTGCTTCCCTCGTCCCAGCACCTGCTTGGGTCGGGCCTGGCCTAGATTTTATTTTTTTTTTATTATGTAGAAGCGAGGAGGAATGAAGCTAAGCAGATTTTTGTGTGTGTGTGTGTGTGTGTGTGTGTCACTCTCCTCTCGAAGCCTTGGGCTCCCTACTTGCTGAATTGTCAACCTTGGAAGAAGGGAATTGGGAAAGAGGAGAGAAGCGTGAAGAGAGGAAAAGAGAGCTGGACAGGTGGGAAAAGCACAGAGATGGAGAGACAACATGATTGACATGCGTAGAGATGGACCAGAAAGAGAGAGAGGCTCTAACCAGCCACATTGGACGCCTGCATCCCCAAAACCACACACACACACAAACACACACACTCACTGTTATGATGCATGAAATGATATGTGACAGTATAACATTAATATAAACTAAGGTTCGTCTCACTTTAACTACTCTCCGTTGTTGTTTGCGGTTGGTCATTAGCGCTTTCGCGTGGGATTGCGACTATAAAAGCACAAATAATTAATCATTTTAATAGGTTTATTAAACATCTCTTTTGTCACCACGCAGCTCGCATTAACCTTGAGCCGACATGAAAAGAAATACAATTGCAAATGAAAAGCGTCGTCGCCATTTTGCCGCCAGGTATGAATACGTTTTCCAATCATCGCGCTCGCAAATTGTTGTTTCTCAGACGTCGCATTACCTTGTTTCAGATTGAATGGTAAAGTTCAATTAATCCCACACGGAGCAAATAATTACATCCCTTTGTTAAAATCCCCCCCCCCCGATTACATACACCTGTTTATGAAGCATGTGACTAACATTTCGAACTTTGCAAAAATGATAAATTGACATAAATGAGGATCTGGAATGACAGCTGCTGATATCTATCTATTAACATCTTCAGGACTCTCCTGCTATGTTCCTGGCAGCCTTTTCTAATCATGTTAAACCAAACAATAAACAATACAGCCTCGGTTCGCCCACTGGCAACAGCTGGAGGCCGAGCACCGCCTGCAGGTTCTTTGCTCGTAAAATAACGTTTATCCTCCCAACGCAACTTGCAGCATTTTCCTCAAAGAGGCTGAATATTATGTCCTGCAGTAAAATCAGCAGTATTTGGAGAATTGCAAAGCTTTTTTTTGGTTGTATTTCTCAAGGACCTTAGGGTGTCTTCTGCATGCTAGCGCTCAGACGATCCAAATAGATTAAAATGTCCAACTTTCCAGCAGAATACACGTCTTTGCATCCTGGTATTAGCAGCTAGTTTTGTCTCCGTTGTACATTTTCAGTACAGATAGAGATTGTGGCCTTCTAGAGGCTGAAGGACTTGTCTGTGAGTCATTTGCATTAAAACCATTCACACCTGCATTGATGCAAATTTGGAAACTTCTGGCAGTGTCTCTAAGAGAGATGGTTCAAGGCAAAGCTCCCGTATTGAGTTTCCTTTTATCAAAATGCTGCGAGGAGATTGAGTTCACTCTTGTGAACAGTAAACTGTGTAGTCTGATGCTTTTATTGTGAAAGGTAATAGTGAAAGGAGTGGCTCACACTGCCTTTGTCAAGGCTGGAAGCAGCAATAAAGTTTCTTAGTTAAGAATAATGAGCCTCGGTTTTGTTGTACACTATAATGTACGTCTGTTTTGGAGAACATGATTGGTCGATGCCTTTATTTGCGTTACAAAAGCTCAGAAAAATCTCTAATATATTGGTGAAACACTGACAAACAATCACCTCAGTGTGTAAAGGTCTTGTTTTGTGCACATTTGAGTTATGTTTGTTGTTTCTATAGGTGTTTAATTCCCATAACCGTCCGTAGTCTAGCGGCTCCAGCTAATGACGGGCCTGTTCATTGAGTAGGTAGGACGTCTGCGTGACCTTTCAGAGCCTGACCTCCACTTGACCTCCTCCCCCTCCTGCTCACTTCTTAACCCGGTGCCAGATGAAGCGGCGGCGGCGGCGGCGGCCTTGTGTCTTTTAGAGTCCAAGCTGTGAAGACAGAGGTCTTCACATCCTGGTACGAGCTTCTCAAAACACTTGTGAGGGAAGAGTGCGAGCCCCCGCCGCTCTATTCACCCGAACCTAATATCTGCTTCACCTTCTCCTCCGTCTCTCTCTCTCTATGTCTATCTTCCCTCCTTCTTGTCTCAGCGGTGAGTTAAATGCAGCCAGGTCAGTCAGCCGGCTGTCCCCTCTCATTTTCTTTCTCTTTTCTTAATCCCCTTCGCATTCCTCTCTTCCTTCCTGTCCCCTTTCCTCTGCTATGGTCCCTCACTCGTTCTCCTTTTTGTTGTTGTTTCTCAGACTATTACAACGACACTGCCTACCCTGCAGTGATCTCATTAATCTCATTCAAACAGCTCTCTGTTGCTTTCTCTCCTTCTATCCCCCCCCCTCCCCTCCATTCTCTCTCTCTAATTGCTTGCTCTTTTCTCTGCCAGTGTCTCCAAAGGAAGCTTGTTTTCACTCTCCGGCAGCAGGCCGACCAACGCTGGCACAGTGCATCATCTCACCGCGGATGGATTTTAAGCATGTGGGCTTAATTTAGTCACTTTAATTCAGCCGGTTTGCAGCATCGTGTGCAGCAAATCCCAAAAGACGCAAAGGCAGAATCACACACATGCATAAATATGTCGAGCGCCACTTATTCATTAATGCGTCACCCCCCCCCCGATCGGTTATTTTTTTTTCTCGCTGAGATTTGATTTATTAGATTTATTGTTGGCATTCACTTCTCCTTTATTAGAAAATAATTTACTCTGCTGAGTGCTTCCCGTAATTTGACTTAACTTGGTGAGTGAGATTAATTAAGCCGTTGTTGTTGGACGACCGTCGCTGTCATTAAGTTTTTCATCATATTCTCTTGTTGTTAGCATCATTTACCTGAACCGTGAACATGTTCTCATGTTTGGAGCCTAAAAAAAAGGGGGAATAAGAGTTGGATCTTGGCTCTGCCGTCACACTCAGAGTGTGGTGGCGGTGGATTGTGTGTTTTTTTTTATACCAAGGCTGTGAGAAGTAGCGTCATTAGGATAAAGGAAGCCACATCAAAAGCTGCCAACTACCCAGATCCATGTCTTCCTGGTTCGGCAGAAAGATTAAACAACTTGAAAATAAGGCTGAATATTCCCAAATGTTTCTCTCACGCTCTCCACGCCTATGAATATTGGTATTTCCAGCCCACACATCCGGGCAATTGAATATTTCATGTGCAATTGAAAACACACGGAAAATATGTCCGAGACATTATGCAAAGGGCTGCGTGTCGGGGAGACGCGGCCTCGCAGCCGATTAAAAAATCCTGTTTAGTCTGCAGCCAACGTCGCCGCTGCGGGGAGAACATTTGAAATTCATAGAAATCCATATCAGTTGTTGCGTTGTCGCCGTTATTGATCTCTTGACGGCGAAATACACTCTTGCAACTGCAACTGCGGCTGGCCACGCAGTTGCAGTTGCAGTTGCATCGACGGGCTCGTGTTGGTTTATGGTTTCCCGCCTTTTTCCAAACGCCAGATTAGCACGTGGCGCAACGACCGTTTAGAGTCGACGTTCACCGATATCTCCCTCCAGGAATTCACCGCCATCTGCGTGTCCTTATACTCAAAGACGGGTTACATAAACGCTCATATTTGCTGGACCTCTTCAGCCAAAAAGTTCTTTCACGGGATCCATTGTTCGTGTTTCTGCTACGGCTTTTAAAAATGGCGGTATTATGCTATGAAACCCAGGAAATGCGAGACGCGGTTAGCAGACCGGTTAGCGGACCAATCACAGGCTTGCGGGCTGCGAACGGCTCGCGTAGCTTTGACGGATAGTCAGACATTTTGGGCGACGCACGCAAGATGGCCGACAGGGCGACGTAAAGGGGGATCTTGCGTGTCTTGCATGCTCGCGTCTCTGCGTAAAACCCGAGTATAAATGACCCTTTACTGTGGAAACGGCATGGAGCGGATGGACGGCCGTGTTATTTTTTTTTTGTCTGTAAGATCTCCAGATGACTTCTAAAAGTTCTACCAATCAAAAGACAACATGTCTCTCTGTCAAATGAACTTTAAGTGCTCGCTGCTTGACTTTTGTCCTCTGAGTTGCCAGCTGGCACAGATTATGAGGGTTTTTTTTTCTTCTTCAATTTCCCCGTTGACCTTGCTGAAGAACACAGAGAGAGAGAGAGAGAGAGGACGGACAGAGGAAGAGTAAACATCTTTAGGACAGGCGGGAGAAAAAAAACACACACACCCAAAAAAAAAAATAGATTAGCAAGCAACGTTTGTCAAAGTGGATGGCTGGCTCAGTGCCAAGCTTTATTGATTTGCTTTACAAAAGCACTTGAATAGGCCAGATAACTGTGATTAGCCAATTCATTACTGCTGGCTCTGAGAGTGGTCCAAAATTAGATAAAAAGGGGGGGTTGGAAGGACAAACTATTACTTTGTAAACTTGCACAGAACCTCTAACGGCGGTTCACAACAGAGGGAATCTCTCTGAAGTTCTTGATGAATTCTCCCCACTTTACATGCATCCTGATGATTCTGCTCATTAGAGGCAGTTACGAATAAAACAACAAAAAAAAGGGGGTAAAAACAGCATTGTTTATGTGTTTGATAGCATGCATAATGATTCTAGATTACTCACGCTACTGAAACAGCGTTCCTTCTCATCTAATGTGCAAATGTGTGTTTCCATTTCAAGAGTCTTTTCAAGTTGCGCGGCGCCGATGGATCTCAGAAATGAGCAATGTGTGTGTGTGTGTGTGTGTTTTTTTGGGAGGCTTTGATGATACACTAAACTGTTGTCTGTGCAAAAAGGCAAACTGAGTGTGACAGCGACTAATGTTTCTGTCTGATAGGGAAGACGGCTTCACTGCTCCTCGGTCTCTACTTCATACGACGCAGCAGCAGTTATCGGGGCCCTGAGAGTTAAGCTTGTCTGGGTGACAGCGTTGTTTAATGCATTTCTGTGATCACACAGTGTTTACAGGGAGCTTTTTTTATGGGCTCAACACACATCATACCTTTGATATGTGCCTTTTTGACATCCAACAGTCGTCTGGTTCCTCGTGCATTACGGATGTTATGACAATGAGAATTAGAAATAGCCGTGTAGACGCCATGTTCCCTCTTGGTGCAACCTTACGTACATCTGTTTCATTCCCCGGTGAGATGTTTTCCTCTCAGATCTGGATGTTGGATCTCTGACAGAGTAAAGGATGAGAGCAAGCGGGCCTATCTTTTTCTATCTCTTCATTTTACCCGCTCGCTCTCTCCATCTCTGGCGCTCTGTCGGGTACCTCCAGCTCGCCATCAGCCTAATGAACAGTGATGCAGTGCTAATAGCGTGTGATAATATTTCAAGCCACTGGTAATCTCCAGGCTCACTCAGCCTTTACCTGCTCTTCACTTCTGCACCTTTTAATATTACACACACACACACACACACACACACATCTCTGTCTCTTGATAGCTCCGTGTCAGGTCTTGGCCTCATGCTGTCATGAAACAGAGCCGTCAGTCTCGACTCCCTCTTAATGGTCCGGCCGTCCAGGTTACAGTCTTAATGGGATTGGACACTTCCTCTTCTGCAGAGCCTGTTGCGCAATGTACAGTGTGATGTGTTTACAGGCCACAGCATCCACTCAAACCTCTTTTATTTTATTTTTTAAATTTTTGCTTCTTATTCCATCTGTATATTTTATTTATTTTATTCCATCTGTATATTTTATTTATTTTATTCCATTTGTATTTTTTATTTTATTCAATCTTTACACCATAAAAGTAATATATATATATATATTTTTTTATCAGTTTATTACCATTCTACTGTTTATTTATATTACTTTTTTATTTCTTTTATCTTATTACTTATGAGCGGTGCTACTGTAATCCTGTAATTTCCCCACTGAGGGACCAACAAAGGATTATCTAATCTTATTCTATGGTCACTTTTCTTTTAAATGGTATTTTAATGGTACATCTGACCACGAGACATTTGTTGAGCGTCTGAGCCTGCAATACAGTGACTGGCCTAGTAATTAAATACTCTTTCATGCTAGTAGTTAGCGCAACAATTACCTAGCACATATACTGTTTCATGCTACAATCTGATATTTTGCAACTTCGTTGTGTGACTCAAGATTTCTTTATTGTAGAAAATGTGCCGCGGCTTGAAAAAGTTTGAAAAACACTGCACTAGACTCTATGTACATGATGCATGTAGGCACCATAAATAACATCAGCTGTTAGCCTAGCAGCGCCTGAGACCGCTAGCATGTCGGTGACCCACTCGTCAATAACAGCCATGACACTAAATAACACTGCAAACTGACCAGTGAGATCATAACTGGAGGCCACACACACCAGATATGTTATGAAAAGAGTGCATGTGAAGAACTAAGGGAGAAGGGCAAATGGCAAAGGGCACGTACGATTGTGCAAAGCACCTGCATCATCACCAGAGAGCCAGTGCCAGGCCGCGGTGGGGGCATCATGGAGGTCACGGTATCAAAGAACAGAGCTGGAGCCAGAGGCCTCCGTCAGCCGCCGGGTCGGCTCAGCCACCGCTGTTATCCATTAAACCCTAATGGTTAGCGGTTGGGAAAACATTATCTGGGCCCCCCGGTGACTTGACTTTAAAAGGTGAGGGTCAGGGCCAGAGGCGGGAGCGAGACACCGCCGGGCTCAGCGACAACATGGCCGACCGCGTCCGATCGGATTAGCGGTCGGCGCGGAGGCGGCGATTTGATGGAATCACAATAACGCCGGCGAACCGTCAACATTCCTCCTTTTTTTTATTTTTTACTCCGCTTAAAAAAGAGCAGTTGAACACATTTCTACGGTTAAGTGTTTTGGTGTGTTTGGCAGTCGCAGCTGTTGGCTCAGCGGGGTGTTTGCGTAGAGGAGGGTGTGTCTGGTGTGTGTGCATGCACGTTTGGCCTATATATTAGCTCGACTGTGTTAGCGAATTAGCAAGAAAAAACAGCGCGAACCGGCTTCAGGTTCGTCCCGTGTCGGTTCAATTTTGGGGATTAGAGGGCAAAGATCTTGTCTCCATCATTTGCATGTCGCTTCCCTGAGGTGTTGTTGCCTTTAGTGTGTAATGAATCTCTTTAACTTTGACATGTGTGCACATAATGTATGCATCTGAAGGTTTGTGTGTACGGAGTGTTTTATCACATGTACACATGTACGCTTTGGTGTGCTGCACATACAAATTGCTCTCACTTATTTGTATGGGGCGCAGGGAGGGGGGGCGGGTGAAAACTCCCTTGATCATACATTCAAAAAGACACTACGTGTTTCACTCAGTTTCAAGAGTGTTTCATCACACATGCATGCACACACATACACACACACACACACACACACACACACACACACACACACACACACACACACACACACACACACAGGGGGAGGATGGGGCTTTTGCCTTCCAACTGATTAGGAAACGAGGAAAGACGCGTCATGAGTTTTCACCCTAATAAGTTCAGATACTTGGGGTGTGTGCACACTGTCTTTAAGCTGTGCACTGGATTGGAGGGAAAGTGTGTGTGTGTGTGTGTGTGTGTGTGTGTGTGTGTGTGTGTCTTATGGGTGGGAATCACTAGACATCCCATGATACTTAAGTCCCGATATGATATTATCACGATACATTGAGTATTGCGATGTATTGCGATTTATTACAATTTTTTTCAACCGTAAATTGTCCCCAAAGGAAAACTTTGTCAACAAAAACTAAATTGATTTCTTTATTCCAGGACCAAAACGTTTAGAATTGATTAAATAAAAGATCGATACTTCCGTGTATCGATACGATATCGCCGCGCAAAATATCGCGATACTGTGCTGTATCGAGTTTTCTCCCCCCGCCGCTATTGTGTGTGTGTGTGTGTGTGTGTGTGTGTGTGGGGTCAGATGACATGCGTGGTCTCCCCAGGATGCGCTGCCTGAAAGGAGATAGGCCGGTGTTTGGGTTCCACCACGCTGGGCCCGCCGTCCTCTTTAAATAACACACACTTGAACAAAGTGCAACTGATCAGATTAGCGGCGGCCGATCGGGTTTCCCAGCAGGTTGTCGGCTCCCACTGTCTGAACATCTTGACGCTGTTTGTACTAAACACGGTGCAGAACAATGCGGTGTTGGTTGGGTAATAGATGATGTCGGAAAATGGATTTTACTGAACGCCTTGGCTGTTAACGGGGTAAACACTCGTCCTTTTGTTCATTGAGTTTTGCGTTTTTCTGAATCTAAAGTCTTTCTCAAGGGCGAAGTTATTCTTTTTGGCAGCGGAAAGAGAGAGAAAGAAAAATCCCACAATAAAGTGGACCTATGGGATTCAGCCTGAAACAATGGCAGCGGGATGAATTGTACCAATCGAGTTGCGCCGGGTCCTATTGTTGGGTTTTTTTGCTATTGTGCGACCAGGAGGAAATTGTTTCTGTTCTCGGGGCGCCGATGAATCCACCCTTCAGAAAACCCAGAGATCATTGAAACGACATCAGTGGAGGGGAGAAAAACAAGAATATCATCAGAAAACAGTGTCTTAGTTTGATCCTCTAGTTCTACCCCTCGTCTGTCTTCTTGCATATCCACTTTTCTGCATCTTTGTCTCGTGCTATTTTTCTCAAATGCCCATTTCCGGCTCATGCCCGTCTCTCTCCTTCTCCTTTCTCATTCTCCATGGCTTCTCACCCGTGATCCATCCAGGCCGAGCCACAATCCCTTATAAGGCCAATGGAAGCCCCCATCTGGCCTCTTATTTCCATATCAGATCTGCAGTAACAGACAGGGTTTATACAGGATCAAGCGGAGGAATGTGAGTGCCACAAAAAACTCTTTGCTCCTGGACGAAAAAAAAACAACAACCCCTGGTCACATGTCCAACCAATGTGTCACTCCTCCTGCAGCTTTGTCTCCTCTCTCACCTCCATTTCCTCACATATCTCCTCGTAACTCATCCCTCCATCCTCCATCCTCCATCTTTTTCTGTCTTTCCTCTCTGCCGGTGTTCTCTATATTTCTTACCACCTCAACGCTAAACACACAAACTTCATAGCTTACGCGACGATGCAGTCACACACGAGCCGAACAAAAAGACTGAGCCACATCTGAGAGCGATACATAAAGAGGACCGCCGTAAAGCCTCACACTACAACTGCACAACAAACACCCTCGAAAACGGGCTCAGAGGAAATCTGCGGTTTGGGCATTGCATTATTTTAAAAGCTCTCTTCCCTCCATCATTACTACATTTCTCCATCTTCAAGTGTCTCCCATGCTATCCTCCATGCGCTCTCTGAGCCTGTTTCTCATTACAATTTGATGTTTCCACAGGCTTTCTCCCTCTCTGCCCAGCTTTAATATGTAAAGCGTTGACTTCCCTGCGTCTCTGTATGTGTGTGTGTGTGTGTGTGTGTGTGTGTGTGGTTTGGTTTGTTGTCGTAGAGAATCTGTTTCTGATTAGGTCTGCTCGAGCTAAGCTTTCCCTTGACTGCCACATTCGGGCCTGGCTTGGCATCGGAGCATTTCAGAGTGAAACTCATCCAAACCTTTAATTGTTTTTTTTTTAAAAAGCGGGCGGACCTGGCTTTTCTTTTCTGGGCCTTTGCTTTGTCGTGTCTTTCTATCCCTTCTCCCTCTCTCTCACATCCTCCTTTGTTCCTTCTCTCTCTCCCAGGGTCTGACACAAATGGAGGGATGAAGGGATGAGAGGGTATCTCTTATAGCCTATAATGCTCGTCTCCTTCGGGGTCTGCAGAGCTCATTAACCTACGTTACTCTCCACACGCCTCCATTAAAGAGAGACACCTGGCTCCCGAGGGCCCAAACGAGGGAAAATGACAAGTCCGGTCTCCCTTCATCAGCATATCAGACGCAGGATAGTAGAGAAAAGGGCTCATTACTCTGCAACACTGCTTATAGCCTCTGTAGCTAACTCTTGAGCTCCTTTATTGTGGCAGCTATTGATGCCCGTGTGTCGATTTCCCCCGTCATGTCAGCTGTAATGTGACGTGTGGATACCACACATTGAAATAATGACGTCCACATTACGTCCAAGTGGTTTCCCATGAATGACAAGTAGCCTAAGCACAATCAGAGGACGGCGGCTGCAGCTCTTCTACACAGGAAACGCACTGTGAGCCGCCGGTACGGAGGCAAGCCTCAGATTGGCCGGAGTCTCTGCTGCTGCGTTCGGGAGGGTTCGCCATTGAAATGCACACTGAGAGTAATTGCCAGTGGAAAAAAAAAGCCTAAATCTTGTTTAGGCGACGCGTCCCCCAATCTGTGCTCTGGTCCCTCGGCTGGCTCTTAATCTGCTTGGTGGGTAATACTTATAGCTTTTTTTTTTTTTCTAATGTTCCTCTCTATGCAACACAGAGGAATGCAGAGATAAGCAGCATGCCCCGTGCACGGTGCCACCTGGCCCCGAAACAAACAAACGCTATCAACTCCATTTTATTATATTTGGAGATGGAGAAAAAAGAGAAGCAGATGGCCGCTCGCTATTTTTCTGTTTGGTTTTCAGTGACTTCCTGTTTCTTCTTTTCTCTCTCTCTTCCCTCGCGTCCTTCCTGGTCTCTGTTCTTTCCTTTGTCTCCTCTGGCGTCCGTGCATCTCTGACACTAAAGTGAGCGAGTTGAACTGCATCGTTTTAGACGTCAGACTCCATGTTTTCCACAACGCTGACCTCTTTGTCTTCCGCTGGCTGCAGTTTCTCTCTCCGCTGTTTCTGTATTATCAAGTGCTCCCTCTCACCAGGAGTGTGTGTGGATGTTAGTTACAGTGATCTGTAGATTTCACATGTTCCCCTCAGCCTCCTGTTCTCAGTGTGTTTCTCCTCTCTTGCATCCGGCCGCTGCTCTTTTCCTCTTCAGTCCGTCTCCAGGGCGAGAAATATTAACATATCATTGCCGTAAGGATCTTCAAACTTCACAATTAATGGGTTTTTAATGGTTCCCGGGGCCCCTGCCATTATGTCGCCGGGCTAATCCAGTGGGGGACCATATGGGCAGCAGCCCCGACTCCGTACGCTGGACCCAGAAGGTTGTATAGAAACCAGTGGGGAAGCAGCGCCGGCGTGTACTTAAATCCAAAAGAGCTCAAGGCTTTATTAAAAAAAAAAGCGAAGAAAGTGTATTTGTCCGAGGCCCTGAGAGATTGGAGCGAGTGCAGGAGGGCGCTCCTTCTTTCCCGAGCGCTGGATTAATGGTCCACTTTGGTTCAAGGTGTGAAAGTGTGAAAAACGAGTGTGTGTGTGTGTGTGTGTGTGTGTGTCCGTGTGTGTGTATTGAGCACGGAGCTTTTTCTGCGACTTCAAGTTGTTGCACAAAACAAGCAGCTTGTCGTGGTTGCAGATTGAACTTAATGTTCCTCTGCTCACTGAAGAAAACACAGGATTATACACTAATAAAAACATAGCTATGGATATTAAATACCATATCTGCATAAAAGATCACTCACTGTACCTTTAAATCTATTTGTTGCTACAGTCACACACTCAGTTTTTCAGCTTAACTTGGAAGTGAAGCTGTCTGTGTTTGGATAAATGTGCCCTCGAGTCCGTTCATAACTACATTAAGTTAACTCACTTCCACTGTTCCTGCACCTCTGGTTGTTTATTTTTTATCTCCTATTAGACCGCGGTCGTCTTTCCCTGAAGGCACTTTCCATGCAGAGTCTTCTGACCGTGTGTTTGTATGTATTTAAAGGACACTGACTTAATTTGTCTCAAGTAAATTGGCATGATTCAGCGAATACAAGCATTACCTCGCTCCGCCATCCGCCGACAAAATGCCGGATGCCTTCAGACTTTGTCCTTGTTCGCTCTTCAGTAAACTCCCAGTGATCCAATTTGGAAATGCAATCCTTCTAGATGGACTCGAGAATGAATTACCAAAAGGTCGAAGGAACCGGCCGGGCGGCTAACAAGCCGGGCCGAAACACCTGAGTGGAAACCGGCCAGAAAAGCTCTTTCCTCATTACATTTCCTGTCAATGGAAAGAAGATTAAAAACGACTAAAGACTGCGTCTCATCGGCTCGCACACTTTTCCCTCAACATGATCCACTTAGACTTATAATGTAATGCATGTTATAGAGAGGGGCTGCCGGATGTGCACAGTTCCCCCTCTCTCTTTCTGTGGCTGTGCATGCCAGACTGTACAGTACAGTGCTGACGCAAGCTATATGTGTGTGTGTGTGTGTGTGTGTGTGTGTGTGTGTGTGTGTGTGTCCAGGTAATAGCCTGTAGCAGCACTGCTGCCCAGGGCCTGTCACAGGAGGAATGACATTTACTGCCACCTTAACTAGCTCATTAGCCTGCTGCTCGCTCTTCCTCCCTGTCCGCTCCACAGAGGCTAGTTAGCTTAGCGCCTTCTTGCTTTTCCAGTCGCGCCTATCAAGGCTATCGAGATAAAAAAAAAAAAAACGCCGGCATTGTTTCGTGAATTGAACCCTTGTTCTCGCGCTCCCTTCGCAGGAGTCTTCACCCGGTCCGTCTTTGAAGCGGCGCTTGATAAGAGCGTCGAGCCGCGAATCAATGGCCGCCGTTCATTGTCCCCTCGGCGCGATAGCGTAGCGACACGCTCACCTGCAGCGAGCTCATCTTTTTTGAATCAGACGCGATCCGGCAGACTGATTGGCCCTATTGTCACAGCGTTAACAGCTATTTCACTCAGCTTTTTCCATTCCTCCGCAAAGAGAAAAGATAAACATGCATTTGTTTCGACACACACACCTGTGTGTGTGTGCGCGCCGTTCCACCAGCTCACGTCTTCATTGTGCCACTTCTTCGGTTGATTGGAGGGTTGTGGCGTGATGTCGATGTGGGACAGACTCGACACGGCGCTTCGCTCTCCTCTCCTTCTCGCGCCGCCTGACATTTCTCTGTCGGATGGATTGACGTGAGCGATGGCGCAGAAGTAACGGCAGCGAAAAGATGACACGCAAATAGAAAATACGCAATTAAAACATCAGCTCAGGACGCCGGGCCTCCTGCGCTGTGGCGGCTGCGTTCAGCTCTCTGTCTGCAGCTGTCGACTGACACGAGCGCCCAGAAAGATGAGATGTGTTTGTTTAGCAGGCGTGTGAGCACAGTGTCACACACACACACACACACACACCGGACACACACACACACTCGCTGACACACACATGCAGCCCAGTCTTTGTTCTGGCCATGTTTTCTAGTTGATAAGACCTGTAAGATTCATTTAAAATGCAGCTACAGTACATTTAAACTACACACAACAAGTGTCATAACTCTTTTTGTATGTATATAATGCATTGGAAACATATTCATCATTAATTATAATCCGCTTAAAGCACTGTATGCATCCATTAAGCTTAATCTTGAACACATCATGCAACATTTTATAATTATAATGTTTCTGCACGTCTCTCTAAGTAGCTTATTGTTTGCTTCCCATAAAATAAAACATATTTTTTTTGTTATTCCAAAATGTTGCTTCACTTTACTTGAATTGACCAGCAATTATTAAGTATTATGGTAGTTATACATTGTTATAAAATGCTTTATAATGTGTTATGATTGCTGTTATGATGCATTATGAATGTGCATGAATATGTATAGCTGCACAGTGCGATAGATAGATAGATAGATAGATAGATAGATAGATAGATAGATAGATAGATGTATTAATCCCCAGTAGGGAAACTCATTTGTCACCATAACAGACTCTTACAAACAACAACAGACGAGGTTCACAGTGCACAACAGACAAAAAAACACAATATAAGAACAAACACCAGAAGATGCCAAATGAAACAAGACAAAAAGACACGTAACCGACGTAAAAATCTAAAAACCACAACTCAAGGTGCACCAGTGGAGAATAATCTTGTCCTCTATAGGTGGATTATAAATGCATTATTAGTATTTTATAATGCAGTCCGTTATAGAACGTGTTGTAAGTGAATGGCGTGGCTGTGTATGGGCAGTACCGCTCGTCTTCCTCTCTTCCTGCTCATAGTTTTGCGTCATCTTGCTGCAGTCAGTCATCCAGTGGCTCTGGTGTAAAAACAGCCCAGGGCCTGTTCTTACTGTCTGATCCCCCTTCCACTCGTCTTCCTCTCACTAATTGACTGTGCATGTGAGTGCTTGTGTGTGTACTGCTTCACCTCCACCATATCCTGCGTCTGCAACGTAAACACAGACAGTCGGCCGTCTGTGACTCATGATGAGTTTATTGTACAGTTCGTTCGTTCGGAGGCTCGACCGCGGGGCAGAAGAGCCGAGCGAGGCCTCAGCGCTCTTTACAGGTATCAGGCGGCGTTACAGGTTCCCACAAGACGAGGATTAGACGGCACATATTCAGCCCCTCAAAGTAAATACGCCTTTTGGTTCAGACTTTGTTGAGGGATCACTGGGAATATGAAGCTCTCTGGATGGCTGGGCCTTTAAAACCTCATGCGTGTTGTCAGTTTCGTTTCAGACCGTCCATACTGTTCTTTTGACCCCGCCGATGTGGTTCAGCACAACGGAGAGAGAGATGAATCATTGTTGGCCCTCCTGTTCTCAGTATTTACTCCGAGAAACTAACGAAGCGACACTAAAGCCCTCTCCAGGGAGCGAGGGGGGGGGGGGGACCAGTGGGATGAAGATCTTTCGCTTTCCCTTCTTACTTCTGACATGAGTTTATGTTTGAAACAAGTCGGCGTCGGTGCCAAATGAGGTGGCCGTTTGGCCGGCACCTCACGCTCCACTCCGTTCTCTACAATAAAACAAACCCCACGGGAGAGGAAGTGTCCTCACCAAGCAAATATGCCAGCTGTGACCAATTGCAGAGGTTGTTTTTTTTTTTACCTTCACAGCTACTTAATTCTGCTTTAACTGCTCTGGATCAGTGCTGGCCAGAATAGTCCCTTTTTTTTTTGTGAGCTTTCAAGTCAAAACAAAAACAAAGTAACTGCACGCTGGGTCTTTTATCTCGCGCAGTCTAAGCTCATGTTCTCCACGTCGTGAAAACAACTGCTTATTTCAGACAGCTTAACTAAGCTGCACTCCTTTCCCCCCCCGTCTCTCCAACTGCTTTGTTAGCTCTGTGTCTGCTTGTATTTTCAGCCGACAGTCTGCTCGCTTAATGACAGCTTTGCTTTGACTTTCACTCGTGGAAGTGATTGCGGGTGCGCGTGTTTGCTAGCTATAGCGTGCAGGCCTGTGTTTGCAAAATTTTTGTGGTGTTTCACGTGACAGAAGAGGTCTGTTTTGGCTCTGGGGCTGGCTGGTTTTTTAGGGCTCACATTGGAGAGGTGGAGGGGGGCCGCGTCGAACCGTACCGGGCTGTCTTAAGGCAGCGCAGCGTGGGACTATCCAAGTGTAGTTAACATGTATGAGGGTGGATTATAACATGAAGGCCCCTCTCCTCAGGCACACTCTGTCACAGATCTGTCGGGCCTCTCGGAGACCCCTCACAGCACCGCGCTCATCTGTCAACAGGCAGAGCCAAAGGCACATAAACACACACACACACCTATACAAATGCATGGCTGTGTATGCAAACATAATGTACACACACACACACACACACCAATGCAAAGACACACAGACAGGATGTGTAACGACATATGCACCAGCCAGCTGCGGCCTCGGAGACGTTGCATTTCATCTGAAGAATTTTGAAGTATGTTGGTGATTTAAAATGTCTGCCTTTCCTGAGACAACCAGCTCAGAGCGAACCGCGGCCTGTCAGAGGCAAATACGCAAAGTGCTTGTTTAATTCATGAAAGACAGCTGTCCCGCGTTGTAGGACGATGCTAACAAATCACTTGTGACATTTAATGAAATCATTTAGTATGCGTTACCAACATGTGTGTTCAATAAACTAAACAGACACTGTTCCTCTTTTGTCGAGTGTTTTAGCTTTTTCACGACAAAGAACTGCTGAATGGTGACTTTCAGTCTATTTAACGGGGTGCGTTTGTCAAAAGAGCTGCTTCAGACTGTTGTGGTTTTGTCCTAATATATATATATATATATATATATTTTTTTTTTTTTGTCAAAATTAAAAAAAAAAATCAATCATATATATATATTTTTTGTCCTAATTTTATTTGTTAACAAAATGTTAAAAAAAAAATTCAGTCATATATTTTTTTTGTCCATTTTTTTTTTTTTTTGGTCAAAATTTACAAAAAAAAAATAAATTCAGTCATATATTGTTTTTTGTCCTTTTTTTGGGCAAAATTCAAAAAAAAAGAAAAAAAAAGAAAAAGAAATTCAGTCATATATTTGTTTTGTCCTAATTTTTATTTTTTTAAATTTTTTTTGGCAAAATGTAAAAAAATAAATCTCAGTCATATATATTTTTTGTCCTAATTTTATTTGTTGGCAAAATGTTAAAAAAAAAAAAAAATTCAGTCATATATTTTTTTTGTCCATTTTTTTTTTTTGTCAAAATTTACAAAAAAAAAATTCAGTCATATATTTTTTTTGTCCTTTTTTTTGGGCAAAATTAAAAAAAAAAAAAAAAGAAATTCAGTCATATATTTGTTTTGTCCTAATTTTTATTTTTATTTTTAATTTTTTTTGGCAAAATGTAAAAAAATAAATCTCAGTCATATATATTTTTTTTGTTGTCCAAATTTCTTCTTTTTTTTTTTGGTCCTAATTTTTTTTTTTTTTGTGGCGGAAATGGACTTCCAGAGTTTACTCACCGCATGTGTCTTGTTGTGCTTTTGATTAATTGACATATTTTTTTCTATTTTTTTTTTTTTAATTTTGTCAGCAGTACTTTCACAAAGAATGTTGAAATAAAGTTACATACCATTTCTCTCTTTTTTTGTACTTTTCCAAAGGATGTACATCTTTATAAAGCTGAGAAACTCATTCATTCAGACTCTCTCTGTCTCCTGCTTCCACTCTCTCTGCTATCCATGGACATTCACCTCCCTCAGCCAATCACATCACTGCTGTCAAACTTGAAAACTATTCTCTCTGGGACCTTCTCCACCACTTCCCCTCCAGTTTCCACATCCAATCATTCAGATATCCTCTTTTCACCACCATAAAATACTCTATCCTTTATATATGCTATGTCACAAGGAGGTCTATTGCATCTCTAGGTCTTATGAAGGCGTCCAAACCAATTTGCTCTCATCCAAGCCAACACTGTATTGTTTGTGTCGTCGTTGTCGAGTTACTTTCAAAGACACCGGTCGACCGAGCAACCCAATGGGGACGATGCTCTTAAAGCGAGCGTGAGCCAAGATTAGCTCTTAATGAAGCCGGCGTCGTCCACGGAGGCGCCGACGCAGTCAGCTGCAAAAACACATTTTGTGACCTCGCGATGTAATCATTATAAATAAGCTCCATCTTGTGAGTTCATCACCTTATGAGAGTATTGCATGAGTGTAAGAGGAGGAGGGGTCATGAATGTGTGGGGCACCACCGTCATGAAGAATAATGGTATGGATCCCAGAGGTCAATTGGCGCCACGCTGCATTAGAGGGACAGGTGATTGATTCCACCAAAACATGATCGATAGGTGACCCCCCCCCCCCCCCTCCCCTATGGAGACGAGCGTCTCTATATCCGAGCCTAGTGTGTGTGTGTGTTTAATATTGTGTCTATGGGGCGGGTTGCAGGCCAAGCTTAGCGGTCATGGCCGCTCAGTCATCCGGGGAAAGAACCATGGGGGGCAGCTGCACCCTTCCAATCTGTGTGGGGGGGGGGGTGTCAGACCCGGGTGAGGTGGATCGACAGGAGGGAGGGTGGCTCGGTTAGAGAGGGAGGGATGGAGGGTTGGACTGGATCTCTGTCGGCCGGGCTCCTGGCTGCAGGCGGCATGTCAGCTGGGCCTTTTCCCCAGACCCCCCCCCCCACCACCACCACCACCACCACCATCTCTCCCCCCTCAGCCCCCTCTCTCCAATCAGTGATGGACGGATGGTTTTGGGGGGGAAGGAGGAGGCGCATGGCCAGTTAGTTCCGCCCCACAGCAGCCCGCTTTATTGGGCCTTCATTGGGGATTATTGTTATTGAATTATGGAGGGGCCTCCCTTCAGACGATCTCTGGCAGGAAGTACGGGACGGCGGGCCTTCATGCAAACTGCTGATGTGTGACGCCCCCCCCCCCCCACCTCCACCCCCCTCCTCCGCCCTCTGCTCCAACCTCCTAGCTGCAGCCAGCATCAGGAAGCATTGCATGCCCATTCAGATCCCTAGTGTGAAGACACACACAGACACAAGTGCAAACATGTGCAGGGACACACACACACACACACACACACACACACTCAGATGGCAAAGGAATGCACCATTTATAGTCATTTGCCTTTTGGCTGGCATTAGCCGAGCATTAAGAGAAGCGAAGAATAACTAAATGGAAAGTGTGTGGCAGACAGATGAGGTGTACGAAGAGGGTCATATGGGGGGAGTGTGTGTGTGTGTGTGTGTGTGTGTGTGTGTGTGTGTGTGGAGGGGGAGGGGCAAGGGGGGTTCCCCATCTTTCCATATTGCTGGCTGTTTGTTCACCCCGGTCCATCGTCGTCTTTGCCCTCAGGACTCTGCATTCCTCACACCCATCCCTGAACTCCCCCCTTAACGCTGTCTGGCCTTGACACCCCCCCACCCCCCACCCCCCCTTCCTCCAACCCCCAAAACCCTGACACACGTGTTCACAGACCGAGAGACACCCACGAGACTGAAAACCCATTTATGCATGTATGCACATTTACACACAAACACACACATGTCAGCTGCTCTGCACCGGCTCCAATGCCTTTGTAAGGAATTGAGATTATGACTCCCTATTGTGCCGCGCCCAGAGGATTACAGGAGGTGATCCGGGCTTTGCTGATGTCTGGGACCTGCGCATATACATATATATATAGACTGTAGATTAGACTTTACAGTTCATATAGAATCACAGGGTTGGTTGATGTCATGAAACTATTATGGCTAGACTCCAAACTGATTTTTTTTTTTTTTTTTTTTTGCAGTGATGTTTAGCGGATTATAGCGAGGTAATCTGGTTAAAGACACACTGTTGGCTACATCTGAGGGATTAACTTTATATCCAGCAGGAAATAGTTCATGATACGATGGCCGCCCCTCCATTAATGGTTCATCTCCACCCTTCTTCACACTCCATTCCCTTCTCACGTGAGATAGCTTATGGAGGGATTTGGTGACATTTGACCTCTAGCGACCCCCCAATCCTTATAGCTTTACACCTGCATGAGAGAACATATGACATCTGCGGCTCTGCATCAACACTCACGACTCTTTTTTACAAACAAATGGCGGTTGGGACGATTGGAAACGTCTTGGAAATAAATGTCCAAAAGGGTTGTTGGTAGTGGAACCTTTTGTAATGAGCTACTACAGGAACAAAAATAAAATAAAAAGCCAAAAAAGACCTTTTTTTCTAAGAGTAAACAAAGCTTCAACCGTTTTTTTTGCTGTTCCTCATGTAAAATAACCGACCTGAAGTGGACTGGCGCTTCTCTGTTTACAGACTGGACTCTCAACCTAACAGAGTTTATGTACACGGTACTAAACCTTCCAGCTGCTCAGACAGCAAAGAGCCCAGATTGTTGCTCTTACCCCTCTCAGGTACAGTCAGAAACTCTCCATCCGGCCCAAACCGATCCCAACATGTGTATTTTCTAAGCCGCACATTGTACCACAGCGGTACAGTATTCCTCTTGCCATCTGCAGCTTTCGCTCTCTTTCTCTCTCCCGTGAATCATGTGCATAACTTCTGTATCATGGCTCATTCTGAATGCACTTTGACCTCTCCATTTGAACAAAGCCTTCTGGACGTGGTGTGTGTCTGTGTGTGTCTCAAAGGGGGGTATCCACTGTCTGGCCTCTCTGAGACACAGAAAATACCTCCCTGGGTCTGTCACACAAAAAAAAAACCGTTAACAAACCAAACACCCCACTGCTCCTCCTCCTCCTCCCTCCTCCTCTTCATCACCAGTCCCCTACATATGGACACAGTTATTGGCCTCTTGTTGTAAAGGAACAAAGAGAGTGTAAGCAGCAGTCAGAGCAGAGGAGGGAGGGGGAAGGAAATGTATATCAACGTGCTATGAATCCTTCCCACGAGGCCTCCACTCTTCCCAGAGTGATGGAAACAAAACAAGCCTCTAGGTTCGTGTTGACCCAAACGTTTATGTGGTTTTTACAGTAAGAAGAACAAGGAAGGGGAAACCCCCCCAAAAAAAGCGATGTGTTTTTCCAGAAAGAGACAGAAAAGCCCAGTTGTGGGCTAACAGGAAGCCAGAGAGTTATGTGGAGGGGGGGATTTGAACCGAGGTACCAAAAATATGGAGCCGTCTGGCCGGAGTCTGTGGTCAGCTCGTGAAAACGAAGAAAATGGAGAAAGCAAGTATTGTCTGATGTGGGAACTTTTTTGTTTCTTTAGCTAATTAAAGCCCAGGAAGGACACTCGTGTCCCTAATCTGCAAGGTTAGCTTCAAATGTGAACGCCACGTTCAAATCGAGGGACCAATTACATTCAGCATTGAAATTTGAATTTCAAAGCATTCAAGTGTGAAAGTAGATGAACATTTCCTCTCTCAGGAGAACGACCTCATCCTAATTCTAGCGGAGTCGTGACGGAGGAAGCGGCGGACATGACAGTATCCTGTAACCTCCTGTTTTTTTGGGAGGGATTTCACGGTATAGTCTTGTCTTGTGTGCTTTCTGGCATTTTTTAGAGTAACAAAACCCCTCCACGGCCGCTAACGCTAGACATTACCTCACAAAAGTGGATTCATGCAAAAAGGAAATGGCAAATCCCGCAGGTAATGTAGGCATGAATCAGTCGGGCCAGACGGCAGGAAAGATCACGCTCGCTCCCTTTTTTTTTTTTGAGCTCCAGACGTCTCGGTGCTGCAGCTGTACTGTACCGAGCTGTCGCAGCCCTTTATACTTTCACTCTCGATGTAGCTCAAGGCGAGAGAACAGAGTGTGTGTGTGTGTGTGTGTGTGTGTGTGTGGAAGGAGGAAAAGAAGAAGAAGAAGGGGTGGAGGTGTTGTTGGTTTAATTCCTTGCGGTTACATGCCTTGCCGGATAAAGAATAGACACACATGGGTGTACACACCTTAAGCATAAAGTGTTGCACATATATATATATATATATATATATATATATATATATATATATATATATACATGCTAATGCACCCCAAGGTGCAGGAACTGATAAGTTTAGGGGGCACCTTGCTGCTTCCTGTCTAATTTAAAAAAAATAATAAATCCTTCGAATATGCACCAATCAAGCACAGCATCAGATTGTGTTTTCTCCTTCAGGGGTGTGATTGTACATCCCCAATTTCTTCACTGCACACATACACACACACACACACACACACACACACAAACTGTCTGGCTGCTGACCGGCACTAATGCCCTAATGGCGCTGTCCTACATACTTGTACGCTAGTGTCTGTTTGCAACCTCGCTCGCTCGCCCGGAGCTGGAGGCGGTTTGGGGGGGAGGAGAGGGAGAAGAAGATGGGAGGAGAGGAGGAAGAAGATGGGATGAGAGGAGGAAGAAGATGGGAGGAGAGGGGGGAGAAGATGGGAGGAGAGGAGGAAGAAGATGGGAGGAGAGAGGGGAGAAGATGGGATGAGAGGAGGAAGAAGATGGGAGGAGCGGGGGGAGAAGATGGGAGGAGAGAGGGAACAACATGTGAGAAGAGAGGGAACGAGATGGGAGGAGAGAGGGAACAAGATGGGAGGAGAGAGGGAACAAGATGAGAGGAGAGGAGGAAGAAGATGGGAGGAGAGAGGGAACAAGATGGGAGGAGAGAGGGAACAACATGTGAGAAGAGAGGGAACGAGATGGGAGGAGAGAGGGAACGAGATGGGAGGAGAGAGGGAACAAGATGGGAGGAGAGAGGGAACAAGATGAGAGGAGAGGAGGAAGAAGATGGGAGGAGAGAGGGAACAAGATGGGAGGAGAGAGGGAAGAAGATGTGAGGAGAGGAGGAAGAAGATGGGAGGAGAAAGGGAAGAAGATGGGAAGAGAGAGGGAAGAAGATGGGAAGAGAGAGGGAACAAGATGAGAGGAGAGAGGGAACAAGATGAGAGGAGAGAGGGAACGAGATGGGAGGAGAGAGGGAACGAGATGGGAGGAGAGGGGGAAGAAGATGGGAGGAGAGAGCGAAGAAGATGGGAGGAGAGAGGGAACAAGATGGGAGGAGAGACTGAACAAGATGGGAGGAGAGAGGGAACGAGATGGGAGGAGAGAGGGAAGAAGATGGGAGGAGAGAGGGAACGAGATGGGAAGAGAGAGGGAAGAAGATGGGAGGAGAGAGGGAACGAGATGGGAAGAGAGAGGGAAGAAGATGGGAGGAGAGAGGGAAGAAGATGGGAGGAGAGAGGGAAGAAGATGGGAGGAGAAAGGGAAGAAGATGGGAAGAGAGAGGGAACAAGATGAGAGGAGAGAAGGAACGAGATGGGAGGAGAGAGGGAACAAGATGTGAGGAGAGAGGGAACAAGTTGTGAGGAGAGAGGGAACAAGATGTGAGGAGAGAGGGAACAAGATGGGAGGAGAAAGGGAACAAGATGGGAGGAGAAAGGGAACAAGATGGGAGGAGAGAGGGAACTCTCTTTTCCGATCAGAGGTGTGTTTTTGGAGGAGAGAGAGTGTTTGTGTTTGAGTTGCTCTCACCGGTTGTCGAGCGAAGTTGTCTATTGTTCAAATGAGGATGAGTTAATTGCCCGTTGTCCCCTCGTCGTTGCTTATTTCTTCCATTCATCAGCATTTGCACTCAGCAGACAGCGTTTCTGCAATTATAGGATAAAGGCTCGTGGAATTGCCCGGCGTCTCCCGAGGGTGTCGTTTCACAGGATCCGGTTTTATGAAGTAAAACAAAAGTCATTTGTCTATTTTACTGCAACAGTCAATGCAGTGAATCGTTGAAAGATGAGCATTTGATTTGCTTAAAAATGTAATTCTTGACTCTTTATGTAAAATCACTATGTATAAAACACATGACAATATGATGTCATGATAATATTACCTAGAAAATACCTGAACAAAAGGGATGAAAGATAAAAATACAAGCGATAGAAAACACATAAAAAAAGGTGTATTCAGTGTTTTATATGGTCTCTTTACTAGATTGTAATGGTTTATATTTTCCAAAAGAAAATGTAATTTTTTAGGACGCCTATATTCAGATTAGTTCTTGATTGAATAAACATATATTAACCAACAGAATAATGGTATTATCTGGGGGGAAATGCATGTCGCAATGTGTGAATGGATTACTTTTTTATTAAAAAAAGTGCTGCATGAGCTGTAAAAAACAATCTATTTTTGTTTAGCATTGCTTCAAAAAGTGCATATGCACTTGACGTTTCCCCCTTTTCACAAACATGACTTATTCGAGGGTTTGTATATTCATATCTGCACCTCGCTTTATGGTCACAAGTGTCACAGACAGCGATGGTCCAACGTTGCAGGCCGGTCATCGATGTCTGCAGCTGTTTATCCTCCATCTTCATCCACGAGCCCGCCGCTGCCTTATGCATGCGGACGAGGGGAAGCAGAAGCTTTGCAGTGTGATGGAGGTGTGTATTGACCCGGCGAGGCAATAAGGATGGAATACTAATGGGGTTAATAGAATTAATGGCGCTGTCACCATCGGTCGGTGAGGAGCGCCGGGCTTCTTCTGGCTGATTGCTTTCTGTTTGCTGGAGCTCCGATTTTTTGAACTCTATCACTCTGACTTCTTATCTTCTGTCTCTCGGCGTCTGTGTCCGTCTCGTTGTCGTCTTTCTCGCTCATTCTTCTTTCGAAAAAGATTAAAGGAGCAATACGCGACAATTAGAGCGTCAATGCAGAAGAAAATGACTCTTATCTGTGAAGATGTAACAGGAGATTGTCTACCTGAGCGGAGCACGGAGATGCTCTCGCTGTTAGCACTGTTAGCACACTTAGCTACGAGCTGTTTGCCCAGACGTGTCGGTGACATGTTGAGAGCCGTCGAGAAGCAATCGAAATGCTTCCGATTGTGCGTGATGCACCTTTAAAGCTGCTGTAATGATGCACCTTTTTTTGCAGATGCCCTTTGTTCATTGAGCTATTGATTTTTATAAAGTGGTTGTGATCTATAAGTCTTTATATCCCTTGTGTCCTTGCAGGGGTGTGTGTGTATGTGTGTGTGTGTGTGTGTCTGCACTGGTCCCGAGGCAGGCAGGGTGTGTGTATTAATGGAAGGCTGACATTTAAAGCAGTGTATTTAGTACCACTGAATTAGCATACTTTAACTGGCTGGTCTATTCCTTCTGGAGAAAAGCGGGCATTAAAATCCTGACGCAAGATTGGTGGGCAATTTTAGAGCTTTAGTGAAGATTCATAGACTACAAAATGTGCCGACACACACACACACACACACACACTCTACCTTCTTTGTCTCCCCTCTTCTTTTTCAACTTACTCTGACCCGTGTGTACGCCGCTGGTCTGTTCTGCATACGCAGCATTTTCCTCTCCTGCTGCTTCAGAGCATGTGTATGAGTTATGAGGGGATGAGAAAGTGTGTGGGGGGTTGGAGGGGTGTGTGTGTGTCTGTGTGTGTGTGTGTGTGTGTGTGTGTGTGTGTGTGTGTGTGTGTGTGTGTGTGTGTGTGTGTGTGTGTGGGTTGGATAAAGGCAGATACTCTGTCACCAACACGTGTCCCTACTGATGAGTATCTCTGATCCCCGGTCTACATGAAGACGCAGGCTAGCTGCTGTTTAGCATGTCCAATGTGCAAAAAAGGGAAACGCAGCTGCAGCGCATGAAGTCAATAGAGGTCCCTGTGTGTGTGTGCGTGTGTGTGTGTCTGTTTTCCTTGTAGTAAAAGTCATAAACGTACACACAAACGTTGCAGGTTGCAGTATTAACGAGGCTATTTCATCACCTTGTTGGCAGTCTTAATTAGTATAATTAAAAAATATGCAATATGCAAGCATGATGCCACTGTGCATTCCTTTTAAAGCATTTATACAAAAAAATAAAAGGTCATTCCACATGTATGGCTCCTCGTCATCATCCCTGCCGTTGTTCAGACCAGTTGCAGCGTTGTGTTCGGTTGCTCTCGGTGCTGCAGCGAGCCACAAGCGCTCATCACCTGTTGATTGCAGAGACGTGAAGAAGACGTTGCTTGTTGCAGTTAAAGGGAACTGCAATAAAAAGGCCCGCTGTGGACCATGTGTGTCATAATATGGACGCTGGACTCTGTTTTCTCTGCTGGATGATTTTGTTTCTCTTGCTAGTTTCTCCAAGATGAGCAACCCTATAGTTTGGACCGATGGAGATTAACTTTGACTTTCCGTTTTGTGTCCCGAGAGAGTGTTTGAGCTGGAAATGTTCTCGCTGGAGGGAAAATCAGCACTGAAACAAGCGAAAGTCGACTAAAAATGATCAGCACACTCTTCAGCGGTGAGTTCATCTGGAGCCACGGGGGTTTTGGCCCTTGTGAACATGTTGAATGGGGTCAGACATGTAACCCCTCCCCCTCCACACACACACACACACACACACTCATCAGTAGCATCACTGTCTCCTGCAAAGGACTGATTGGTTAACCCCTCTCCCTGATAGTTCATCCCCCCCTTTACGCTCCCTTTGTGGCCGGGTGGCCAGCAGAGGTCAAAGGTCCTCAGCGTGGCGTCCATCTTCCCCTCGTCTCTTTGTGGCAGCCTCACAAGAGGAGCTCTGGTGATCCAATAGCTGCTGGGACTTTGTATGTTGGAGGTAAGAGGAGGTGACCTGTTGTCTCCACGGAGCTGGATGTGGTCCGGGTGGATGTTAACACCATTTAAAAACTCTCCTTTACAAGAAAACATGAGCTTTCCCCCCCCGGCTGTTTACATCAGCAGCACTCTTCTGAACTAATCTGTCGTTTTCATTGATGAATCACAAATTCGGTGGTCATTGTTCTGATTGATTGATGAAGTCCTGGGCGGATGTAGACATGGATGAGGGTAAAGAAAGGGGGATTTCATTCATTGAATGTGTAATTTAAGTCATGTTCATTATTAGAACACATTTAAAAATGATAAACACTGAGCAAAGTGTATGAATGTAAGCTTACGACGCTTCATTCTTTCATTCCTCGTCATTTCTCTACGTAGCGTCTCCTCTATGGAGGTAGATTTGTGTCTTTTTTTACCCAAGCACAGTTCTAGTTTGTAAGTACATTTTCTTCAAATCTTCACTCTGAATTAAAAAAAAAAAAAAAAAATCCTGCAAAAAAAAGCTCTCAAAACTAAAATTTGCTCTAAAAAAAATTGCTCTAAAATTAAAAAAAAAAAAAAAAAAAAAAAAAACGCTTTTAGTTTTGAAAGCAAATTTCTAGTTTGTAAGTAAATTATTTCCAAATTTTTACTCTCAATTAAAAAAAAAAAGCTAGAAAAAAAGCTCTCAAAATTTGTTCTCACAAAAAATTGCTCTAAAAAAACAAATGCTTTTTTAAAATAGTTTTTAGAGCAAATTTTAGTTTTGAGAGGATTTCATTTTTTCTAAGCGTTTTTTTTTTTTTTAATTGAAAGTAAAGAAGAAAAAAAAAACGCTCTTAAAAAATAATGCTCTCAAAACTAAAATTTGCTCTCAAAAAAAAATTATTTTTTTTTGTAGAGCAATTTTTTTAATTGATAGCAAATATTTAGAGATAATTTACCTACAAACAAAACATTTGCTCGGGTAAAAAAGACACCCGTCTACCTACACTTTCCCGTGGCCTCGATGGAGACTTCATTGAGTGTTAAAACCTCGCAGCGAGACAACACATTCGCTCACTCACCGCCGGCAAATATCTCTCGCTAACATCAACCGCGGCATGAAACGCACGGGGAGGTTACTGGAGCTCGAACGCATCACAGGTGTAAAAGGTGAGTTGATTGAAGTGCTTTTATTCTCATTTGCTGCGCGGATCCCGTCGGCAATCATTTCCTAGTATCTCACTTCCACCTGCCAATCTCGTCCCGCACTTAAATCTCACAAATCCAGCGGGAGAAATGGAAACAATTTCAGCTAATTTGCTCCTCACCTGAACCTTTTTCTTTGCTACTTCTTTTTTTTTTTTTCGATTTGCATATCTTTGTGATCATTTCGAAAGGACGCCGAGGGAGAAAACAGGAGGTGTGATAATTCTTTCTGGTTCAGACTGTTTGACATTGCTGTAATAGCTTTTGTCTAACCATCATGCATCAGCCCGGAGTTGTGTTATTGCTTTGTCCCTTTGCTTCTTTACTCGCATCAAATAAGTTTAAATACTGCTTTATCTTTGAAGAATCATTTTCTGTGGAGCCAATGTTCCGTTATTAGAAGTCAAGCCTCTGTAATGTGAAATATTTTAGCAATTAGATTCATAATAGTGATGTCATACCCACATACCACTGCTACTACCTGTAATTCCTTTACTCTTGCTGTATCATAATCACTTCATTAATATGTTGTCATGTTTTTTTGGCATCACAAGTCACTTCTGCCAACACAGAACACCTTACAGATTCAAAATAGCAAAGTTAGCTGCTAAAAAATGCTTCATAATGGATATAATATTTAGTAGATCAAGTTGCATTCATCTCCATATAAAACAATCCAGCTGCTAAATCATGCAACTCTACTTAAAGAAGAAGGTTTCCTCTAATCTCGCCAGAATAAATATACGTACTATGCCTCTGCATCGCCGTGGTTCAGAACATCTGACACAAGAAACATGATGACCGGCTGAGTCCTTTTCACCCACCTTTCTACTGCTAGAGCGTGTTTTTTGTGTTTGTTTTTAATTGAGGGCAAAGATTTGGAGATAATTTACTTACAAACTAGAAATTTGCTCAAGTAAAAAAGACATAAATCTACCTCCGTATGTTTTGTGGACACCTGGAATTGTACAGAGGGAAACTTTTGAGAAGCTACAAGTACCAGAGACACCGAGAGTGAACTATACGGCAGCAATTTTGTTTTTTTTAAAGCAAATTTTAGTTTTTAGAGCATTTTTTTTATAAGAATGTATTTTTTTTAAGAGCGTATTTTTTTGCGAATTTTTTTTTTTGAGAGCAAATTTTAGTTTTTAGAGCATTTTTTTTAATGAGAATGTATTTTTTTTAAGTGCGTATTTTTTTGAGAATTTTTTTTTTTTGAGAGCAAATTTTAGTTTTTAGAGCATTTTTTTTAATGAGAATGTATTTTTTTTAAGTGCGTATTTTTTTGAGAATTTTTTTTTTTTGAGAGCAAATTTTAGTTTTGAGAGCATTTTTTTTAATGAGAATGTATTTTTTTTAAGTGCGTATTTTTTTGAGAATTTTTTTTTTTGAGAGCAAATTTTAGTTTTGAGAGCATTTTTTTATGAGAGCGTTTTTTGTTTTTTTTGGAGAACAAATTAATTTTTTTTAGAGCAAATTGTAGTTTTTAGATCATTTTTTATGAGAGCGTTTTTTTAATTTTTTGAGAACAAATTTATTTTTTTTAGAGCAAATTTTAATTTTGAGAGCGGATTTTTTTTTTTGAGAGAACATTATTTTAATTGAGAGCAAAGATACTCTGCCTCTGCATCGCCGTGGTTCAGAACAACACGATGACCTGCTGAGTCCTTCTTCTCTTCTTTCTACTGCCAATTCACATCCCTCAAAACATCCTTTCTTTCCCTCCTGTAAGTGTTGAATCCGCCTCATCTCCCTCGCTCCTCTCTTCCTTCTGTCGCGTCAGCTAATAAAGGAAAAGTTACTGTGGCGTCAGCTATTCAGGGGAACGTATGCAAACCATTTCTTCTCTTAACGTTTGAGTTCCAGTTGAGTATAGAACGAGTTGCTTTTTCGTTCTGGCCAACCTCTATTTTTTTTTTTGAGGGCTAAGCAGAAAATCCCTCCGCACCACATCCCCTCCTCTTGTGCTCTCTCTGAACCTTCTTGGCCGGCGTCCATCGCTCAGTGTTTTTTAATGCGGAGCTAAATATAGGCCTCGCATTGTGCCGCTGTGCTTAATATGTGTGTTTGGGTTGATTGGAGTTAAAGGCCTGATCTCATCCCAACCGCAGACCCTAAATGCATGTTGGACTCAGGGAACGACGGCGGGGGGGCAGACAAACAGGGAAAAGTGCTGATGTCATCGTGTCTTGGGGGTTGTGACCGAGAGCAACGGCAACAATACGGGAGCTAAACTGGGATTGAGCGATTGTTGGATGAGGCTATTACGGAGACGGCAGTCGTCGGATTGCTTGTTACGACTCGCCGGGATTGTGTTTAATGGGATGTTTTGCTTTTTCGATATATATATTCACAATCAGGGGGGAAAAATTGGCAATTCGAATGCTCATCATCTGTGATTTGTTGGTCACTTGCATTTTTTTTCATGTCCGGTCAGATGAGGAAAGATGTGGTATCGGAGAGGGTTAACTGCTTTGCACATGGAGTCCAGAGGCAAATCAATAGGCTTTATGGGGCCTTGGACAAATATATGAAGTAATTGCCCTCGTATTGACTCGGGGCTCCGGCCATTTTAGAAGATATTATGCCGCCGTATGAGCAAGTTAGAGGGAGAATTACACTCGTGTGAAGAGTGGAGTCTTTGTCTTGATCCCAGTGTCTGTTTCTTTCATCCCCCCCCCCCTCCTCTCCCACTGTACTTTCTCCTTTTTCTCCATTACATTCCCTCCAATCTCTCCATCTGTCCATTTTGTTTCCCTCTCCCTTCTTTGCTCCGTCTCTATCTTTTCCTTTTTTGCCTCTCCTCCATCTCCATCTCCATCTCCATCTCCATCACCACCGAGAAGCCTCTCTGACCCACCGAGTCGGTCCGATGGGGGAAGTGACACGTATACAGCGTACATAGAGGCGAGCGGGTTAACATAAGCCTTATGGGAGCTTATATATCGTACAACAGGAACAAAAGAGACGGCGCGGCGGTGCCGAGAGCCGAGAGCCATCGCGGACGCACACACGAGCACATTTCTGCTCGGCGCTCGCTACCGACACCAGAATTCTTCAGCCTGACACCGGTGATGGATTAGATGCGTTATCGAGGCGGAGAGAGGCTCCATGTTTTCTCTCCCAGTGCGAGGAGAAAGCGAGAGAGAGAGAGAGAGGGAGAGAGAGAGAGACACACACACACACACACACACACACACACAGGCAGCAGAATAGCCATTCCACCTGAAGTCAAGAAATACAATAGCAGTCTGCTAAATTTCATGCTGAATTTCCAGGACTGACACAGGAAGAGATGAAGATAGGGAGCCCGGTCGGTACACAGTGTTCTGCCAACTGTCCAATACAGCCACTTGATTTATATCTATGTGTGTGTGTGTGTGTGTGTGTGTGTGTGTGACAGAGAATGCCCATTTATGCTCCGTCATGAGCCTCATGATATATCTTTACGATGTGGCGCATCTGATGCAAATAAACTCCAACTACGAGTTATTTGCTGCTTGATATCTTTAAAAAAAACAACACATGTGACCCATTCGGTATTTCCCATTCATTACCTGCAGGTAAAGGGTCCTTTTACGCAGAGATGCAAGCACGCAAGACCCTCAAGTTGCCGTTGCAGGAGTGTATATCGCCTTTAAGCTTTCTATAATAAACCGTATCTCTACTCGCACTTCTCAACACTTCTCTTAGTGGGCGGATGCCCGGAGGATACAACCGGTCGTTGTGGGAGGATCCTCTCATGTGCTGGCTGTGTTTGCTGTGACATCACCATTCCTGTCAGGATAACCAACATGTTTACGATTCAAATGTTTGCATCAGTTTGTGCCAATGTCATGCAGCCGTAGTGTGAAGTGGAGGCACCCATGGCTCTCTATTCTCTTGTTAAACACAAGAAATAAGGATGAAGTTTTGTGGCTGGTGTCTCCCCCCTTCCTCCTCCCCCCCTCCCCCCTCAGGGTGACTCATACTTCCAGTCCACTCGCCCCGATGCAGCTCCAACTCTCGCCCCTAAGGGACTGACTTCATCCTCGGCTGGACATTTTACATCCCTCTTCAAGGAGGAACTGATAATGAATCTGTCAGCGCACCTCATACCCGAGTGCCGCCCGTCTTCTGCAGCGCCATGTCGACACTCACAGGCGCTGCGTGTGCAGGTCCACTTTGCAACAGCCGTACATGTTCATTTTGGAGAAAAATGTTGTATTTTTCTTCCTCAAAGTTGTGCGTTGCTGCTGTCACAAAAGCTTTTTTTTTAAAAAAAAAACAGACGCATCCTGACAAACTGTCAGCAGTCTGTCACACTGACCGAGCCCAACATCCAATTCAAGACAATTTACTGAGGCTGAGATTGGTCCTATCAGACATATTGGATTTGATTGGATAAGGTATATCATCTTCATGGTCCGATCCCTCTCTGGCTTGTGCCTTTTTTTCAATCAGCCTGACCTCACTTTACTCCAAAGCTCCCATTTCCTCTCCGAGTAAAGGGTCATTGTATTTAGAAAAAAAGTGTGCTGGTGTGTTTTCGCGCAATCTAATCCAGCGCGTGGGATCATCCAGATACGACAACCTCCGAGATCGCTGCACTGGATTAGCGTCAGATGCAGGCGATAGCTGCCGCGTAGCCACATAAGCGACTTCACCTTTCACCTGCCTCTCTCCCTCTTTCGTTGGGCTCAATGTGGGACTGAGTTTCTCCCATGAAAAGCATAATCTTCTTAAAAATCAACTCCCAGTCGAGTATTTTTGGGACGTGGTCGAGCTCAAGGAACGACAATTTGACTCCTAACCTGATACGAGGTAGCGAGCGAGCTGCACACTGCGTGGGTTACAGTCTGCGCTGCCAGCTGAAAGATGCTAGTAGAATAATACACACCTTCAGATGTGTCTTTCGTGTGTGTGTGTGTTTCAGAAACACTAACCTCCCCCCAAGGCGAAGGTAGAAAAAAAAACAGCGTTTTTGTTTTTCCCAAACTGAAAAGAAAGCAGCTCTCAGGTAATTGTCAGCAGCTGCGGCCATTAAGGGAAAAGCATTCTTCAGAAATCGAGAAGCTAATGCTAAACAAACACTTAGCGGCAGGCTGCAACACAGAGAACACATCAATACTTCAGTTAAGACTCATTTTAGATATTAGTCGCTTCTCAGAAAGTGATCATTTTGGCCTTTTTTGCATATGTGGCGTGATGCTTTCTGTAGGCGGGAACCTGCGTTTTGAGCTTTTTCGCTCGTTCCCCTTCTGAGCAGCAGCGTCCACATTCGTACCGCAAATACACGACATATTTCATGCACTTTCACCGTGGATTCATTCGGCGCTTTTTTCATTCGGCAAATTGCTTCACACGGTCGGGGTTCCTGTGTCTGGCGCAGTGTTCAAAACCAGCGAGACCGAGGGAGAAAGAAAGAGGCAGAAAGAAAGAGGGAGCAATTTGAATTGAGAGTTTTGGTCATTCTTCAAAGGTTTTTTTTTTTTTTCCAAGGGTGCTTACACGGTCTGATCAAAAGCACCCTGCTGGCACGGGCCCTTGTAGCCACAAGGGGAGCCGTCTGATGCCGCTGCCACGGCTTCCCCCGCTGGCCAAAGCTGCACCGCTTTACGCCCGGCGAGGCGCTGCAACATGAGGTTTTGTGCGCAGACTGCAGCGCCAATGTCTTAAACACAGTTTGCAGGAAGACGTCGTTGAAAAGAAAGAGCGATGTGTCCGAGCTTTAACTCCTGGAAAACATGGCGACGACGATAAGTGACAGTAACTGAAGTTAAAGAGCCGGTGTTTAGCATCTATTAGCATTTGGTTTCAATCAGTACACTGTTCCTTTAAACGCCGCTCCTTTGGGTTTTTGCTTTTTTTTAAAAACTAAATATGGCGACTCTGCGTGTGCGCCAGGATTTATAGGAAGTCCTCCTACTCAGTGACGCCGTCTGGGGACATTTATATTTATTTCTGTCTCCGGGCCTCTTTTCAAAAGGGTTCTGTGAGTCTCCGTGTTTGGATTTTGTTTGCGTAAAGGACATCTGATCCCACGTGAACGTGGTGAATATCCAACATTCAGGGCGGGACATTGTGTTTTTCTTTTCACAAATTTTTAACTCACACATGCCCTGGTGGCCCTCGGGGACATGGAGAATGTTTTTCAACACTCTCATCCATTCACCCCCGACACCGGTGATAGAGGAAGACCAGCTAATGGCTGATGTGTTGAAAATGGGGGGGTCTCTGGGGCACTTGGGTGTTTTTCAGTGGCTGGATTCTCCTAAAAATAGAGGCGCAGCGATGGCGTCCGAAGGGCTTGAGGGCACGAACGCAACCTGTTAGCAGCATTCTCACCCGGCCTGATAAATAATGCAGGCGGGGCACCGGTTTAAATACCTGAGATAAAGAGAGAGAGAGAGAGAGAGAGAGAGAGAGAGAGAGAGAGAGAGAGAGAGAGAGAGAGAGAGAGAGAGAGAGAGAAAGAGAGAGAGAGAGAGAGAGAGAGAGAGAGATGGCTAAAGACTGAAGGAAAGTGATGCGGAGGAAATGGATGCGTTGGGACTGAGAGACGCTTACTTAGGCGAGTGGAATGGCAGCGTGGGAGTGAAAGAAATGGAGAAAGAATTATTTTTTTTTTCCATTTACTTGCCCAAGGTTTTAATTTTCCTCTCTGTTTTTTGTGTGTGTTTTTTTTGTTGTTGTCTCATTCGCCCACCCAGAGGTGAGCCGGCCCCTCAAGGTCCCTCACATTCAACCCACACACACACACACACACACACACACATTTCTTCACTTCCTCACTATGTGCTGTGGGTGTGTGTTTCTATCTGCATGTGTGTGAATGTGTTACAGCTCGACAGATTCATTGCTCATATAGGAAGAAAAAAAATCTGCTTCTTAATGTGAAGACGTTTGTGTGTTTGAGTTCAGTTTATTCCTTTTTTTTCTGTGGAAACTAAACACACAAAATAAAATAATTTTAAAAAAATTAAAAAATATATATTTAAAAAATATTATGTACACAATGAATACAAATAACTGCAGTAAATTAAGGACATTAAATTAAATTAAATGTAAACAGTGTGCAAAATATGTAAAATATACATACACAAAAGAATAATAATTACATATGAGAGCTATTATTGTCCTGATCATGGCATAATTTTGACTTTTTAATATTTGTTTGCCTACATGGATAGTACAACATTACAGATCTGTGATGGGTACCATTATTAAACATAATGCTAACCTCAATTTTGATTAGACGCACTGATTAACAAGAACATGTTAAAATGGCACTATGTACAAAAAGGTTGCCGACCCCTGCTCCAGAAACAGCTGTGTGTGTGTGTGTGTGTGTGTGTGTGAGAGTGTGTTTCTGGCCAAATGGGAACGTGGAGCTCCCTGCACCGCGGTGTGTGTGATAGCGATCTGATTCAGATGAACTGCAGGCGTGCGGGGGGGCGAGGTCGGGTTATCTCGTGATCCCTGGTGGCGGCCCGCTTTGGACACATATCATAGCGTGACAGACCGCTCCTATGGGCGCACACACACACACACACACACACACAGGAGACAACAGAGCGGCGCTGGTCCGGCCCGCGCGCCGCTGACATGCTTTACGGACGAGCGTATTCACCGAGGTCTCCCTTCACGCGGCGGTGTCAGTAACCAGATGAAGGCTGGCACATCCTGCCTTCCTCCTCCTCCATATGCTTTTCACATATGTCTTCTTTTTCCATGTTTGCTTTAGCCTCGTCGAGGTCAGACGTAGGTCAGCCGTGGAAAAAGCTCGAGTGCCTCGCCCCCTCCGACCGGCCTCCTGCTGTCGTGTACTGCGCTAACCCTCCAGCTTTTGAAGGGGGGGAAGCTCCGGGGGCTTTGTGTGAACTTACATCCCGTTTCTCCCACTTTACCATAGAGCAGTGTGTGTGTGTGTGTGCATGTGTGTGTGCACATTTGCTCATTACCAGCCCTCCCAGTTGATCTTCCTTTGACAGAAATATGACCTTGACTTTCCCCTCCGTGATGCTTTATAGCGAGTCTGGCTGCTCGCGTGGTGCTGTCAGCATCTGAATAGAGATAGATAGATGAATGTTTGGGCGGAGGATGGCAGGCGGGGATGGACAGATGATAGAGTCATCAGCTCTTCATGCGCTGGAGGGAGGGGGCCTCGTGACATGTGACATCGCAAGACGTCTCTCACGCAACCCGATGCTGCCCCTCAAGATTTACTGTCATGGTTGTGTGTTTGTCCAACAAGCATCTGGTGAATAAAGAAAAAACAAAAAACCCATTTGTGTCAGGCACCTCGGAGGGCTCTGCCGCTGTTTTTGAAGTTAGGTGGTCTTGGCCTCCTTGAAGGCTTTCTGGAGGGAATACATTACTCATAAGGAGAGCGAGGAAAGCAAAACAGAGCTCAGGTTTCACAATATAAGCTCATAATTCTTACCAGTTGCTGTAATCTCATACGATATGGACTCTCAAGGGGCTGAAGAAAGAGTTAAAAGCAACGTATTCTCAATTAATCTCTTATCTCGCTGCCATTTTGTATTCTTTAGTCTTACACTATCCGCAGCCCTCATGGAATACCTCCACCTCCTCCAATCTCCAAGATAACAACAGCTTGTTTTGCAAATACGGCTCGACATGAGTCTGACATCCCTTTCCATCACTCTCCGTCTGCGTCGCTGTCACACCGATGTATAAATAGCAATCATGGACCATCCTGTCTCCGTTTTTGTGTTTCCTCAGATCCGCGTGGACGGGCCTCCTCACGGCGGCGTCCAGTACGAGACCATCACGGTCATCAAGGACGGCAGCCCCGTCCTGCGAGACATGGCGTTCTCCCTCGACCGCAACTACCTCTACGTCATGTCTGAGAGACAGGTAGGTGCCGGGAGAGACAAACACGTGCATGCAAACCTCTGTTCACGAAGTGACCTCTCGCAGTGTGTGGCTGTGTGTGTGTGTGTGCATATGTTTAAATGTCAGGAAAAGTGTGTGAATGTGTGCGCTCCAGCTGGGTGCAAGATGGCCCACCTCTCAGCATCCTGAGCATCACCACCCTGTGTTCGCTATAAATAACCTGGGTGGCACAGCGGGATGAGGGACATTATGACAGCATTTGATAATGAAGGAGAACAACGAGGGCAGGGAGAACGAAAGAAACAGAGAGACGAGGAACAGACAAGGTAGAACGAGAGAGAGAGAGAGAGAGATGAAGGGCACTTGCCGGCTGGCTCGTGGAGTATGAAAGGAAGAGTGATGAGCTAGAGGAGTGTATGGCTGCGAGTAAAGAGAGACACTAAGCAAAAAAAAAAAAGAGTGCAAGGTCATCGTCTCACACTTCTAATGAAGTGACACGGCATGGCGGGGCGTGTGGGGAAAGCAGCCGGCAGCCGTCAACGCAGCCGACGTACTAAGCAGGCGAGGATGGGAAAGGAGGGACAAGAGGACAGAGTAAGGGGTTGAGCAGAGGGAGAAGAACATGGAAGGACAGGAAGGAGATGAGAAGCGACCAGAGGAAGAGGAAGAGGAGGAGGAGGAGCAGCTGCAGCCCGAGAGACGGACGACGTGCGAGGCTGTCGTTGCGAGGTGATAGATGGCGGTCTTCTCTCTCTCGCCTTATCGCCGCTTTCAACGCACTCAACAACCGGCCGGCTCGAGCTTCTACGGGTTCGGATGTGCGGCGGGGCAGATGTGCTGTAAACGGAGATGTTTAGGCGGCGGCGTCAAACACGTTTAGGATAATCTACTCCCCTCCCCTTCCCCTCCACCTCAGCGTCTGTGACGAGCACGATTTGTGAAACTTTTCCTGCTGTGAGGATACAAATATAACAATGTCAAAGGCAATCACGTCACCGGTGAGAGTGGACGGATGTCCAAAGATATGAAATCTCTTGTTTCTTAACATTTAGTAGTGACACAATCCACAGTGAGATGATGACTCTACTGGAAAAGCGTGACGTTACAGTTTCTCATATTTACTGGATCCTTTATTCGCACTCGTCCCGCAGATGAAACGAGCGTTTGATGTTGCGAGTCATCTGAATGATAAGCGATGTCGGCGAATATTATTAGCATTCAGCGCGTCGACTCCTCGGTCTCGCTCTCCGGGGGGGTCGGGGAAGGATCGAAACACACACACACACACACACACACATGCTGAAACGCTCTCAACTAATTTGGGGATGTTGCATGTTCAAGGATACAACTCAATAATCACGCCAGTTGGGATTTTGGTTGGCCGCACATGCGCTCAAAGTTATTTTCATAAATTGGGCAAATTCAAAGGACTCTACATTTTGTATGGACGTGTCTAGATGGAGCTGCATATGATGTCTAATATGACGTGTATGCTGTCTGATGTAACCTCCTCATGGGGGGGTGAATTAAGGATGTATTTCTACGGTTGTTCATTGATTCATTAGCTCAGGGTTAGCCTGAACGTCACCTCGAGTCAGACGAACGCGACGTCACGAGATGCGTCTCCGTCGTCTGGGCGCCGCTTGTTCTCGCGCGCCCTCGCTCGACGCCGTCTGAGGCCGAACGCACGGCGATGGGAGACGGGTGAGAACAAAGGGAGCGACGATATCAAACAGAAAACGCAGGGGCTGATTTTTTTGGCTCCGGTTTGTGCGTTTCCGACTCTGAATAACAAAGAGGCCCTCTGTGTCTGGCACAGTGGGAACGAGAGGATGCAGAGAGAGAGAGAGAGAGAGAGAGAGAGAGAGAGAGAGAGATGGAGAGAGAGAGAGAGAGGAAGAGGGAGAGGAAGAGGAAGAGGGAGAGGGAGGGAGGGAGAAATTGGGAGAGCGAGAGTAATATTTGCTCAGTGAGGCCGTTGCTCCACAATCTGGGCTCTCGCTCTCTCTCCAGTCCTCACACCTGTCTGTCTGTCTGTCTGTGTGTGTGTGTGTGTGTGTGTGTGTGTGTGTGTGTGTGTGTGTGTGTGTGTGTGTGTTGTGGCGAAGCTGGGGAGTCGTGGGATGTGCGAAGGCCCTTTTTTGCAAACACAAACATGCAGACAGGCACCCACAGAGACGCACACAAAGCACATGCTCTCCTCTGATTTCATTTGCATAGGAGCCGACACACACAATGCACCGGCTCGTGCAATCACATGCACACACAGAAAAAAAAGAAAACTATAATTACAGACACATGCAAGCACCGGTCTCCCATTTAGTAATCAAATGGGAAGCTCCAGGAGTCTTCTGGAAGGCCTCAGCCGCTCACCTGCTTACGTATCTATATCTATATATTTATATATATTCTTCAGTCTCCTACATGTTCACCACAAATTATCTTTCAGTGTGTTGTCAGAACTTTCTGCTCTATCTTTGTCGCTCATTCTCATTGGTCTCTTCCTCACACGCCCACACCAGACAGCCATCATTCACTCCCCCTCACACATATCTAATAGCTTCCTGTTCCACGTTCGATCCGGCGGCGCTGCCGTGTCACACCGGGCTTTTTGTTTTTGCAGATACAATTATAATAGCGTCCGCCGTATTGAGATTGACCCAATGCGAGGCAGCGCGGTGGAACTGATGAAAAGACCTGGCTCACTGACTTTCCCTTCAGTGTGAGTGTGTGTGTGTGTGTGTGTGCCTTCCTGATGATTGCTGTATTATTACTGACACTCCTGAAATACATAACAGCAGGTTTTCATCTCACGATCTTCAACTGTGTGTGTGTGTGTGTGTCTGCACGATGACGATGCCTCCAAAAAACATGCTCGTCATCTTCATGGGACTCGCGCTCGCGGGGCGTCGTGTCTTCCAGCCGTTTTCGTCTCGTGCATCCTGTGATTCAGCAGATCCATTGTACGGATTTCTGCCAAGATCACATGTTTGCATCACGGCCTCTGTGTGTGTGTGTGTGTCTGTGTGTGTGTGTGTGACTGCTTCTATGTTTAGACCGATAACCAAGCGATTTTGGTGCTTTGCCGGGAAGCGACGCCCTCGGCGAACGCAGCGACGGAGAGAAAAAGGTCAAAGCTTTTTTCGGGAGACTCAGCTGAGCTGCCTCCTCGACTCCCCCCCCCCCGCTCCTCTTCTTCTGTCTTCTTCCTCTTCGTCTGCATCATATGAAACGTCTTACATTTCTTGAAACTCAACCACCGCAGTTAATATTGCATGAACAGCCGTGGACTTCAAAGCGAATAGCACATCTTCCACTGCAAACAAAGCATGCACGTGTACGTGCTGCAACACTTTAACCTTTATCCATAAGCCAAACGTCGCACACAGACAGATACACTGTGCCTATACAGCGATACAAGTCCAGCAGAGGCTCCAATCAAACCGGTAGAAAGAGTATCCATGTGTGAATGGCATCTGGAGCGCCGCTGAACCACTGGTGCTTTTGCCAGCTCATGCAAATTCACAGTGTTTGTCTTGGCTTCGTCGCCGCCAACTGGAGCCTGTGTCTGTTTTTCTTTGTCTCTCATTCATCATGCCCACCACTTTCTCTCGCTTTCCTCATGTTTCCTTTTTTAAGTGTGTGTACGCCTGAGAATGCAAAAGAGGGAGGGTGGGGGTGGGGGGGTGTCACCTGTTTCTTTTAACACTGGGATCAGTCCAGTGTGTGTTTGTGTTGTATATACTGCATTTTGGGGACGGCTGTACAGTACAAACATGCCTGACACTGGTTTTATCTACACAATGCAGCACACTGGGATGAATGGCGAAATGGCGACAGATACCCCAGTTTCCGAACGGGGTCTTTCGGGGGCCTGGATTATCCGAAAAAATAACTTTATGAGGCCTTTTCGTCCCCTTTTTTGTGGCGTATTGTGCCGTCATGGCCGCTGGCAGCAGGAAAAGAGAGAGAGAGAGAGAGAGAGAGAGCGCTCATCGCACACGAGTGAGAATCAGTGACTGCATTATGCCGCTTGCTTTGGTCAGCGGCCAGTACGCAGAGGCTATAATGTATTATTCATGAGAAACAATCAAGATTTAACATCTGAAAGAGGGTTTTGAAGTGATACCTGTGGCGGGCCTGAAAAGGTTTTTCACAAAAAAAAACCTTCATAAAGAAAAGAAAAACACCAAAAAAATGTAATGGTTGTGCTTGTATCGTGTCTTAATTAGATTTAAAAGAAAAGAGGCAGGTGTTGACTTAGTAATTGAGCTAAATTGTGTAATGTTGTGCGGCTGTGGCACACAAGAGTACACAATAGACCCGAACAAACTTGATAGTGTTCCCGGTGAAATAGTGGCCGTCTAATTTGCCAGCTCTTTATAAGGATGAGTGTGAAATAATTTGCTAGCATGACCGACGGAGGGACACTGAGCTGGCTCGTGAAACAGACTCGTCTTTCATGCACACAGACACACACACACACACACACACACACAGTCCTCCCCCTATAGAGGCGTTCAGCCATGTGCCGCTGTCACTCTCCAATACACCCTCGGCTCTTTAGCAAACATTAAACCCGCTCGGCTTCCAATCCTCGCAACGCCGTCCTTCCCTCCCTTTACCCGGCTCCATGTACGGAACGGCAACATTACAGCTCACAGATTATCAGAAAAGAAAAGAAGTCTGGGTTTTTTTTCAAGCCCGGCAATTTCTTCCAGGTGCTCAGCTGTGAAATTTGAAATCCATGCATGGATTCTTTCTTCTTTTTTTTTTTTTTTACAATTTTTTTGTATCAGACCTCCTTTCAATACCCCCTACCTCCTTTTCCTCAAGACTTTTTTTTGGGTTCTCCTCCCTCCTCCCTCCTTCTCCTTATCCCCCAGAACCTTTTGTTTGGATGCCGTGGTTCGATTAGCAGGAAATGGGTTCAGTGGTTATCATGTCGAGAGGAAATGGGATTCATTCACACCTCGTCCGGGTTTAGATTATCTGACGTTCTCCTGGCTCGTCATTATGCAGGATTTTTGCAGCGCATGACACTCTGATTGTACGTGTTAATGGCCGTGCAACACATGACGGCTTGTAGCCAGGACTTCCACTGTGAACTGTCGGTGCCACAGCTTGTGCTGACTTAAAAAAAAGCCTTTTGTACCTCGGGGTTTACTGTTTACACTGTCCGCAACAAGCAGATTGGACTGGCTCGTGTCCAGACCGCTCACTCAAAGGCCGAAGAACGTGTGCATGTTGTGTTTCCCTTTTTTGAAGCTTACTAGAAGATGCCGGCCTTACTTATCTCAAAGAAGAGGAACAATAATAGGTTGTGGAGGGAAGCTGTCTGGCAAAAAAAGTTCAGGTTGGCCACAGGGACAAACGATTAGAGCTGTGTCTCTACTTTTTCTGAGGCCCCTCCTTCTTTTCCACTGTTAGTTTGCAGTAAGGGCCGAGCGGTGACGGGGTTTCCGACGACGGACACAACAAGTGTCGCCTTGCCGTCGCTTGACCCCGCGTCGGCCTCGGGGGCTGCCGCTTAGCTCGCGGCTGCCAAGGGGGAACAAGACCAGGGGTTTGACCCTTGACCTTTACCTTTTGTGTGTTCCCTTCCCAATCTGTCCTCCGGTGACACTTCAGACAAAGAGCCCCAATAACTCGACTATAGCCGCCGCTATACGGTGGAGGACGATCAAGAGGCGGCTCTGAGGATGAAAGAGCAGAGTTCAGTTTGCGATCTCTTCTCAATCCCTCTTCAGTCTTTTCGCACAATCCCATTGAGGTCTAAAATAAAAAAAAACGGCAGAAATTATTTCTGAATGCTGAGTACTTTTCTACATTCGACAAGGTCCAAGAGATATCTTTAATCTCATAAAAAATTCAACGCAACAAAGTTGCCCTTTGTAATTGGCGGTTGGGTTTTGAGCCCAATGTATTGGAGAATATATATATATATATATATATATATATATATATATATATATATGTATATATATATATATATATATATATATATATATATATATATATATATATATATTATACCGTACACAGGCCTTCAATTGAGGTTAAATGAGGTGCTCTAACTATGTCAGGGAACCATAAAGTCTACTTTAGTGTTCGTATGAGACGAGCGACTTCAACAAAGGTTCTCCGTCGTGTCACATTAACACATCTGCATCCCGCTCCTCCCTCATCGAGGCTGATGGCGAAAAAAAGGAACCGCAGCTTACTAGCAGCTGTTTTTTTTTTCCCGACAGACCTCAACAACAACAACATCGGCGGCGGGGACGGCGCCCGCTATCAGTCAGACGGCAGACGCCGGCCTCGATAGATCGGCTGTCATGTTTTATCTGGGATGTAAGCTGCGACGGCCCGGGTCAGTTTGGCAACCGTATGCGGGCGAGGGCCAGCAAATCAATCGCATGGCCGCTTCCTCACCCAGGTGTTCAGGAGGAAGGAGGAAGGAGGAGGGGTGGGGAGCTGTGGCGAGGAACCTCGGGCTTATATTCTCCTCCGCTTCCCTTGACAGCTTCACTTGATATCGACACTCGGACAAATTAGGATACATTTTCCTGTCAATACACACATCCAATGTTATTGATGATGCCATTTAGCGAGTCCCTCTGAAGAAACCCCTTTCATCGCTGACCCACTTGTCAAGCGCCCTTCATCTGGAGCTGATGTGTGCACAGTTTGAATTAAATGAACGAGTCAAACTTTCTTTAAGTGTGTGTTAATATTAGACATAGTAATATTAGACATACAGTAGTATACAGAACAAGTATGTTGGGTAGAGGGAGAATGAGGAACAGTGGATCAGTCCAAAAAAGAAAAGAAGCTATTTCTTACGTCTTTATTCAGCCATTTTCGTATATTTTTGGGAACTTTGAGGATTGTATTCTCACTCCCGTCCTCCACTACAAGCATGCAATGTCTGCCTATGAGAGAGTCATGAGAATGTGTATCATATGACATTGCAGCTGCCCTCTTTTCCAGCCTCAATCAGACGTGTTGGAAGATTTACGTGGATGCATGTTGACGTACGTGCTCCATGTGTCTGCTTTAATGTGCGGACGTCCTATCTTTTTAATGCATTTTGAGGTCAGCGGCTATGGGAAGTTCAAGGGTCGCTCTAGCGGGGTCAGTTTAGAGATGCCTCTTCATCGTATCATGTTTTAATAGCATCCATCTGCCGGACCACCAACTACACTCAGCTATTTTCAGTCTCGTGATGACCGATATGAGTATCCTTTACCCCTTTCGGCTATTTCCGAGCCATGTTTTCTGAATGCAGAGTCCTGTTTTTCACCCTCTTTGCTTGCCCACCTAACAGAGGCACCTCATTTGCATGAGTCCCTGAAGCAGGCATTGTTAATTGACTTAAGCCAGGATTAGTGTTAATCAGGTTTTGTGCCCTGGAACCATTGGCCAATCCTAACCTCATTATTTGATAGCAACACACGTCCTGTCAGCCCCCATCAAGCTGTTAATTAATAGAAGCCTTCGTACCCTGGTCCCGGCCTGAACGCTCTCTTACCACCCGTTTCCCTATCCATCCACCCTCCAATCCATCCATCCATCCATCCCCCCCTTTCCCACCTTCACACCTAAGTCCCCTGCGACACAAGCAAAGGTCAACACAAGCTAACGCACTGCACAAGCTGCGTGGAGCTCGACATCAACAAATAGACTCCATGGTGTCAAGTCAAGTATGAATGAATCTCCAGAACCACGTGAGGGGTTGGTTGTTGTTGTGTCTGGATATCCCTTCATGTGTGTGTCTGCACACCCCTGGAAAACCAGTTTAAAAACCCACGGCTGTCTCCTTCCACTCCAATCCTCCCCGCCATCTCTCCCACAGGAGTCTCTTACTTGGCCCCCCACTGACATAATATGAGATAATGAGGAAAAAGGATACATGATCCTCAGACTCTCTGACACCTCTGTCTCTGTACGTCTGCAGTCTTCCCAGAGTCTGCCATTATCCAGCTGACCCACAAACGCAGCCCCCTGAAACACAAGATCGCATTTTTACATGGAGTCTGCACTTTTGCTGCACGGTTGAACCATGCAGCATTCATGCAAGACATTTTAAGAGCTGAGCATAGATAGATGTAGATAATAGGGTTGGGGAAAAAAGAAATCAATACAGCGTAGTATCGCGATGTTTTGCGTTGCGATATTGTATCGATACACAGAAATTAAGTATCGATCTTTTATGTCATCAATTCTAAACGTTTTTGGTCCTAGAATAGTAAAATCAATACATTTTTTATCGACAAAATTTTCCTTTAGGGACAATTTGCAGTTGAATAAAAAGGTAATATTGCAATATATGTATCGCAATACTCAATGTATCGCAGTATCGCGATAATATCATATCGAGACTTAAGTATCGTGGACTTAAGTTTTTCTTTAGGGGACAATTTGCGGTTAAAAAAGGTAATAAATCGCAATATATCGCAATACCCAATGTATCGCAATACTCAATGTATCGAAATACTCAATGTATCGCAATACTCAATGTATCGCAGTATCGCGATAATATCATATCGAGACTTAAGTATCGTGGACTTAAGTTTTTCTTTAGGGGACAATTTGCGGTTAAAAAAGGTAATAAATCGCAATATATCGCAATACCCAATGTATCGCAATACTCAATGTATCGAAATACTCAATGTATCGCAATACTCAATGTATCGCAGTATCGCGATAATATCATATCGAGACTTAAGTATCGTGGACTTAAGTGTTCCTTTGGGGGACAATTTGCGGTTAAAAAAAGGTAATAAATCGCAATATATCACAATACCCAATGTATCGCAATACTCAATGTATCGCGATACTCAATGTATCGCAGTATCGCGATAATATCGTATTGAGACTTAAGTATCATGGACTTAAGTTTTCCTTTGGGCGACAATTTGTGGTTAAAAAAGGTAATAAATCGCAATATATCACAATACCCAATGTATCGCAATACTCAATGTATCGCAATACTCAATGTATCGCAGTATCGCGATAATATCATATCGAAACTTAAGTATCATGGACTTAAGTTTTCCTTTGGGCGACAATTTGTGGTTAAAAAAGGTAATAAATCGCAATATATCGCAATACCCAATGCATCGCAATACTCAATGTATCGCAATATCACGATAATATCATATCTGGACAGTATCGTGACATTATTGTATCGTGGGACCTGTGGTGATTCCCACCCCTACTAGGTAAAGAAAACTTGTATCCCGTTATTCAAAGATAAATGAAGTAAAAAAATACATGCTAAAATAATGAATGGCTGCATCCTTAGTTCACATGTGTGGGTAGTTTCTGTTTGCGTGCACTCTTTTGTCACTTTGTGAATGTGAGCCAAAGGAGCAGTCCAGGAGCCATCCTGCCAGAATAATCAGCTCTATAATTAAGAGCTGTGAGTATGTCAACCGCTGTCATATACCCCCTTCCCTCGTTCTGTCTCTTTCACTCTCGCTGTCTGTCTGCCGCTATAATGGCAGCGCATTTGTCTCTTTTTCCTCCCCGCGCCTATGCAGAATGCTCATGACATTTATTGTGAAACTAATGGCGGGTGCTTCAGTCCTCCTAATTGTAGGCTTTAATTGCAATAATTATTTACAAGCCTAATTAGAGCCTAGAGAGTGTCAGGGAAGACACACACGCGGAGTGCCGGTTGAAGGAAATCGCGACGGGTTTGTGTCAGGAGCCGGGAGAACAGTGCAAGTGAATGGAGTGGTTATGTTTGGTCTATAATTGGGGGAGGCCACGTCTTCAAGGCTCTCCTGCCTCTGTCACTCGCTGTCTCTCGCTGTCTCTTTTAGCTTCTGTCGGTCGCCTTCCTCCTTTAGCGGCTGAGACGGGGCTGCAATCAACGAGTGAAGTGCGGTTTTCTGAAGCCGAGCACACACACACACACACACACATACACACCAGCCGAAAAAAGCAGCAGACTGGGTCCCCAGCACTGTGGCATAGAGGTGTTTATGTGGAGGTCTCAGCCTGACTCTGCACACTGATCTTTCCCTGTTTGAGTGTGGCTGACAGCTCACTTCACTTCCCCCACCAGCTGCCTTCCAAACGTGCGAATACGTGTTTTTATGCGCGAGCACACGCCAACATCGTACATGCATTTGTCCCCAAGTACATGTGTAGCTGTGTATGTGTTGGTTCATTTGCTGTAGTTTGGCAGAGCCTCAGGAGGTCTTTCCTGTCTGTATGTTTGTGTGTTTTTGTTTGTGCGATGCGGCCATGCTGCCAGGCCTGCAATATGCTCTTTGTCTGTCCTTCACAAGGCCACGTCTTAGCAAACAGGCTACAGCGGGAGAGCTGCTGTTTCTGATGGCAGCTCAACTTCTTCTTCATCTTCTCCATCTCTCCGTGTTTGCTGGGGTTGTGCAACACATTCACTGATTTGCCCCCCCCCCCTCCTCCTCTCTCCCATCTTGTCTCTTCTTCTTTCTTCTCTACTGTCAGTGCAGCGTCCGATGGGAGGACTCAATCCCACAATGCCATTCTCCTCTCCCCTGCGGCTCACTTTGACAAAGCTGTCAGCCCGAGCCCCAGTGATGGATGCAGTTTTGTACAGTGCTGTGCGCGTATGTGTGTTAGTTACTATTCATTTGAATGTGTTATCTGATGTCGAGTCTGGTGCTGATGTGTGTGCACAAGTTCCTCTGTTGACCCTGTTGTTGATGTTGAGAGAAATATGGACATTGCAGACACTGTATGAGTGTGTGTTTTTGGTAAAGAGGTCCTGCACATAACACATATTACAGAAAATCCTCACTGCCACTCCTTAAGACACACACACACACACACGCAGAGATTTATCTGTGTCTGCTCGTACATATTCAGACACATATTCGGCTACAGGTAGAAGATGAATGTGCAGGGGAGGGATAACATATCTCTAATGCAATATTTGAGGAAAAATATTATGGAAAAAGCACAGGCGAGATAAGGCCGAGTGATTTAAACGGCGCGTCTGCCGACAGCCTGTTGAAATATTGCCCTTCTTGCCAACTTGTAAATCGGATATTTAGAGCCAGAAGGATCACATGGCGGTAATAGATAGGGGCCAAAGAGTGACGGATGGGACCGTGCGGGGGGATGTTGGATGGAGAAAACTATACACACAACGGGTTTGTGGTCGACCGACACCGTTACCGACACTCTTGAGTTGAGGCAGCATCCACAGCTGTTTTTTAAGTTCACATGTGGAACCATCAAAAACAAAACCCACAGTGGCAAAACGCTTATTTATTTCACACTTTCCGAAAAGAAAAAAGTGGGGAGCGGTTAATTTGGCTGCACAGAAGCAGCTGTCTGAGAGTCGTGGGATGAGAGAGAGAGAGAGAGAGAGAGAGGGCGAGAGAGAGAGAGAGAGAGAGAGGGAGAGAGGGAGAGCGAGAAGAGAGACGACGACGACGAGTGAGACACAAAGGCAGTTTGGGCTCATTATGTTGATTTTTTTTTTCTTCTTCTCCCCTCTTCTGCCAAACAAAAAACACCCAGGCTCTCTTACACACACACACACACACACACACACACACACACACACACACACACACACACACACACACACACACTACTGGAGATCACTCACTGCTTTCTTTCCTCCTTTTCACCCCACAGAGTTCCTCTATAGGAAAAAAAAAAAATCTAATAATCTGCCGTGGCCTCTGTGTCTGTGTATTCCTCATGAAATCAAATCAGATTAAATCATATCGTCGGGTCTGAGGAGCTCCTTCAGCCTCAGTACTCGTTAACGCATCACGACCCAAAGTCCAGGTGAGGAGTGTTTTTGTGCGCGATACTGCACAGCACAGTTGTGTATATATGCACTGTTTCACACACACACACACACACACACATATTGTACAAATACACGAGCAGTGTGGGATTAGATGAAGTGTCCCTCACCACCTGAACCTCGTTATCAGTGCCCCTCCCCCCCTGTCTGTCTCTCTTTCTCATGTACAGAGCCTAACATAACATCCCAAAACACACACACACACACACACACACCAACACACACACACACACACACACGCTTTTACGCTTATGCAAAAGCAACAGCCCTTAGAGCAGTGGGGTGTAACCAAACCCTTCATTTGTATGTACATCATGTACACTGGCAGAGACGCCGAGACAAAGAGAACAAACATCCTCACACGCATGCACACACACACACACATGCACACACGCACACACTGTTGCACACACATGCACACAGAAAAACCCCACAGTCCTTCTGTGGATCAGAATTCATTTCTTTCTGCCTCTAAATCAATACCCCCGTTGGTCAACGGACAACCATAAGTGTGCCAGGGAGGCTTCCTAGCCTTCACACCCTCCCCAAACACACACACACACACACACACACACACACACGCACACACACACTCATGCCTGTTGATGTGTGATGGCCTCTGCTGCTTCCTTATTAACTCCTCACATGCTGACTGAAGCATACACCTCATTACTGGCTGCATTGACAGTCTGGGATCCCGCTGAGGGACACACACACACACACACACACACACACACACACACACACACACACACACACATGTTGGACTGTAAGACAGACAGGCCAAGAGATGCATGGAGAGACAAAGAGGTACAGTGCAATGACAGAAAAGCAGAATGTCACATAGACGGGCGGGGGAGAGAAACGGGCTCAGACAGGAAGACTGACAGCCGAGAAAATCTGTCAAAAAACGAGAAATTGTATGCACACGGGAAAGCGAAGAC